>NW_022602864.1:380000-532284 GCF_008692095.1 Etheostoma spectabile | reverse complement strand
AAGTGTCAAATAGCCTTGGTTCAAGGCCTTAATTTTAAAACCGTACATCAGAATGCTCTGAAATTACCTGAGAGAAACACTGGATAGGTGATGTCCCCCACCAGACTGGAATGAAGCTGGCATAACGTCAGGATTCCTATTGAGTAGCCTGAAAAAGAGAAGAATAGTCTGAAAAGAGAAGAATATGCCTTTACTAGCCTGAAAAAGTTTCAATATAGCCATTGGTTTCAAGGCCTAATTTTAAACCGTACATCAGATGCTCTGAAATTATGTGAGAGACACACTGATAGGTGATGTCTCCTCCAGACTTGGAATGAAGCTGGCAATAACGTCAGGATTCCTATTTAGAGTAGCCTGAAAAAAGAGAAGAATATGCCTTCTGAAAAAGAGAAGAATATGCCTTTACTAGCCTGAAAAAGTGTCATATATCCTTGGTTTCAAGGCCTTAATTTTAAAACCGTACATCAGAATGCTCTGAAATTACCTGAGAGAAACACTGGATAGGTGATGTCCCCAAAAGACTTGGAATGAAGCTGGCATAACGTCAGGATTCCTATTTAGAGTACCTGAAAAAGAGAAGAATTGCCTTCTGAAAAGAAAAGAAATATGCCTTTACTAGCCTTAAAAAGTGTCAATATAGCCTTGGTTTTAAGGCCTTAATTTTAAAACCGTACATATCAGAATGCTCTGAAATTACCTGAGAGACACCCTGGATAGGTGATGTCTCCTCCAGACTTGGAAGAAGCTGGAATAACGTCAGGATTCTATTTAGAGTAGCCTGAAAAAGAGAAGAATATGCCTCTACTAGCCTGAAAAAGTGCAATATAGCCTTGTGTGTGTGTGTGTGTGTTGCAAGGCCTTAATTTTAAAACCGTACATCAGAATGCTCTGAAATACCTGAGAGACACACTGGATAGGTGATGTCCCCACCAGACTTGGAATGAAGCTGGATAACGTCAGGATTCCTATTTAGAGTAGCCTGAAAAGAGAAGATGCCTTCTGAAAAGAGAAGAATATGCCTTTACTAGCCTGAAAAAGTGTCAATATAGCCTTTTTTAGGCCTTAATTTTAAACCGTACATCAGAATGCTCTGAAATTACCTGAGAGAAACACTGGATAGGTGATGTCCCCACCAGACTTGGAATGAAGCTGGCATAACGTCAGGATTCCTATTTAGAGTAGCCTGAAAAAGAGAAGATATGCCTTCTGAAAAAGAGAAGAATATGCCTTTACTAGCCTGAAAAAGTGTCAAAATAGCTTGGTTTAAGGCCTTAATTTTAAAACCGTACATCAGAATGCTCTGAAATTACCTGAGAGAACACTGGATAGGTGATGTCCCCACCAGACTTGGAATGAAGCTGGCATAACGTCAGGATTCCTATTTAGAGTAGCCTGAAAAAGAGAAGAATATGCCTTCTGAAAAAGAAAAGAATATGTCTTTACTAGCCTGAAAAAGTGTCAATATAGCCTTGGTTTTAAGGCCTTAATTTTAAAACCGTACATCAGAATGCTCTGAAATTACCTGAGAGACACACTGGATAGGTGATCCCCCACCAGACTTGGAATTAAGCTTAATAACGTCAGGATTTCTATTTAGAGTAGCCTGAAAAAGAAGAATATGCCTTCTGAAAAAGAGAAGAATATGCCTTTACTACCTGAAAAAGTGTCAATATAGCCTTGGTTTCAAGGCCTTAATTTTAAAACCGTATATCAGAATGCTCTGAAATTACCTGAGAGAACACTGGAGGGTGATGTCCCCAAAGACTTGGAATGAAGCTGGCATAACGTCAGGATTCCTATTTAGAGTAGCCTGAAAGAGAAGAATATGACTTCTGAAAAAGAAATATATTCTTTACTAGCCTGAAAAAGGTCAATATAGCCTTGGTTTCAAGGCCTTAATTTTAAAATTGTACATCAGAAATGCTCTGAAATTATGTGAGAGACACACTGGATAGGTGATGTCTCTTCCAGACTTGGAATGAAGCTGGAATAACGTCAGGATTTCTATTTAGAGTAGCCTGAAAAAGACAAGAATATGCCTTTACTAGCCTGAAAAAGTGTCAATATAGCCTTGGTTTCAGGCCTAATTTTAAAACCGTACATCAGAATGCTCTGAAATTACCGAGAGAAACACTGGATAGGTGAGTCCCCCACCAGACTTGGAATGAAGCTGGCATAATGTCAGGATTCCTATTTAGAGTAGCCTGAAAAAGAGAAGAATATGCCTTCTGAAAAGAGAAGAAATACCTTTACTAGCCTGAAAAAGTGTCAATATAGCCTTGGTTTCAAGGCCTAATTTTAAAACGTACATCAGAATGCTCTGAAATTATGTGAGAGAACACACTGGATAGGTTGATGTCTCTCCAGACTTGGATTAAGCTGGAATAACGTCAGGATTCTCATTTTAGAGTAGCCTGAAAAAAGAAAGAAAGATATGCCTTCTGAAAAAGAGAAAATATGCCTTTACTAGCCTGAAAAAGTGTCAATATAGCCTTGGTTTAAGGCCTTAATTTTAAAACCGTTACTCAGAATGCTCTGAAATTACCTGAGAGAAACACGGATAGGTGATGTCCCCAAGACTTGGAATGAAGCTGGCATAACGTCAGGATTCCTATTTAGAGTAGCCTGAAAAAGAGAATTGACTTCTGAAAAAGAGAAGATAGCCTCTACTAGCCTGAAAAAGTGTCAATATAGCCTTGTGGTGTGTGTGTGTGGCCTTCAAGGCCTTAATTTTAAAACCGTACATCAGAATGCTCTGAAATTACCTAAGAGACACACTGGATAGGTGATGTCCCCACCAGACTTGGAATGAAGCTGGCATAACGTCAGGATTCCTATTTAGAGTAGCCTGAAAAAGAGAAGAATATGCCTTCTGAAAAAGAGAAGAATATGCCTTTACTAGCCTGAAAAAGTGTCAATATAGCCTTGGTTTTAAGGCCTTAATTTTAAAACCGTACATCAGAATGCTCTGAATTACCTGAGAGAACACTGGATAGTGATGTCCCCACCAGACTTGGAATGAAGCTGGCATAAAATCAGGATCCTATTTAGAATAGCCTGAAAAGAGAAGAATATGCCTTCTGAAAAAGAGAAGAATATGCCTTTACTAGCCTGAAAAAGTGTCAAAATATCCTTGGTTTTAAGGCCTTAATTTTAAAACCGTATATCAGAATGCTCTGAAATTACCTGAGAGAAACACTGGATAGGTGATGTCCCCAAAAGACTTGGAATGAAGCTGGCATAACGTCAGGATTCCTATTTAGAGTAGCCTGAAAAAGAGAAGAATATGACTTCTGAAAAAGAAAAGAATATGTCTTTACTAGCCTGAAAAAGTGTCAATATAGCCTTAGTTCAAGGCCTTAATTTTAAAATTGTACATCAGAATGCTCTGAAATTATGTGAGAGACACACTGGATAGGTGATGTCTCTTCCAGACTTGGAATGAAGCTGGAATAACGTCAGGATTTCTATTTAGAGTAGCCTGAAAAAGACAAGAATATGCCTTTACTAGCCTGAAAAAGTGTCAAAATAGCCTTGGCTTCAAGGCCTAATTTTAAAACCGTACATCAGAATGCTCTGAAATTACCTGAGAGAAACACTGGATAGGTGATGTCCCCACCAGACTTGGAATGAAGCTGGCATAATGTCAGGATTCCTATTTAGAGTAGCCTGAAAAAGAGAAGAATATAACTTCTGAAAAAGAGAAGAATATACCTTTACTAGCCTGAAAAAGTTTCAATATAGCCTTGGTTTCAAGACCCTAATTTTAAAATCGTACATCAGAATGCTCTGAAATTATGTGAGAGACACACTGGATAGGTTGATGTCTCCTCCAGACTTGGAATTAAGCTGTAATAACGTCAGGATTTCAATTTAGAGTAGCCTGAAAAAACAAAGAATATGCCTTCTGAAAAAGAGAAGAATATGCCTTTACTAGCCTGAAAAAGTGTCAATATATCCTTGGTTTTAAGGCCTTAATTTTAAAACCGTATATCAGAATGCTCTGAAATTACCTGAGAGAAACACTGGATAGGTGATGTCCCCAAAAGACTTGGAATGAAGCTGGCATAACGTCAGGATTCCTATTTAGAGTAGCCTGAAAAAGAGAAGAATATGACTTCTGAAAAAGAGAAGAATATGCCTCTACTAGCCTGAAAAAGTGTCAATATAGCCTTGTGTGTGTGTGTGTGTGTGGCCTTCAAGGCCTTAATTTTAAAACCGTACATCAGAATGCTCTGAAATTACCTAAGAGACACACTGGATAGGTGATGTCCCCACCAGACTTGGAATGAAGCTGGCATAACGTCAGGATTCCTATTTAGAGTAGCCTGAAAAAGAGAAGAATATGCCTTCTGAAAAAGAGAAGAATATGCCTTTACTAGCCTGAAAAAGTGTCAATATAGCCTTGGTTTTAAGGCCTTAATTTTAAAACCGTACATCAGAATGCTCTGAAATTACCTGAGAGAAACACTGGATAGGTGATGTCCCCACCAGACTTGGAATGAAGCTGGCATAAAATCAGGATTCCTATTTAGAGTAGCCTGAAAAAGAGAAGAATATGCCTTCTGAAAAAGAGAAGAATATGCCTTTACTAGCCTGAAAAAGTGTCAAAATATCCTTGGTTTTAAGGCCTTAATTTTAAAACCGTATATCAGAATGCTCTGAAATTACCTGAGAGAAACACTGGATAGGTGATGTCCCCAAAAGACTTGGAATGAAGCTGGCATAACATCAGGATTCCTATTTAGAGTAGCCTGAAAAAGAGAAGAATATGACTTCTGAAAAAGAAAAGAATATGTCTTTACTAGCCTTAAAAAGTGTCAATATAGCCTTGGTTTTAACGCCTTAATTTTAAAACCGTACATCAGAATGCTCTGAAATTACCTGAGAGACACCCTGGATAGGTGATATCTCCTCCACACTTGGAACGAAGCTGGAATAACGTCAGGATTTCTATTTAGAGTAGCCTGAAAAAGAGAAGAATATGCCTCTACTAGCCTGAAAAAGTGTCAATATAGCCTTGTGTGTGTGTGTGTGTGGCCTTCAAGGCCTTAATTTTAAAACCGTACATCAGAATGCTCTGAAATTACCTAAGAGACACACTGGATAGGTGATGTTTCCTCCAGACTTGCAAATAAGCTGGAATGACGTCAGGATTCCTATTTAGAGTAGCCTGAAAAAGAGAAGAATATGCCTTTACTAGCCTGAAAAAGTGTCAATATAGCCTTGGTTTCAAGGCCTTAATTTTAAAACCGTACATCAGAATGCTATGAAATTACCTGAGAGAAACACTGGATAGGTGATGTTCTCACCAAACTTGGAATGAAGCTGGCATAACGTCAGGATTCCTATTTAGAGTAGCCTGAAAAAGAGAAGAATAGGCCTTTACTAGCCTGAAAAGGTGTCAATATAGCCTTGGTTTCAAGGCCTTAATTTTAAATCCGTACATGAGAATGCTCTGAAATTACCTGAGAGACACACTGGATAGGTGATGTCTCCTCCAGACTTGGAATGAAGCTGGCATAATGTCAGGATTCCTTTTTAGAGTACCCTGAATAAGAGAAAAATATGCCTTTAACAGCCTGAAAAAGATTTAAATTGTAATATTTATTACATGTTATAGGCTTTGATTTTAATATCCTACATCCGAATGGTCCTAAATTACCTGAGTGACCCAATAAATATGTAGTGTCTAACACATAGTCGGAATAAACCTGCCTTAACAGTAGGATAACATTTTAGAGATGCATGAAGGAGAGTTAAACATGCCTTTAACAATCTGATAAAACTTCAATATAGCTTTACTTTTAAGCCCTTAATTTTAAAACTGTACATCAGAATGCTCTGAAATTATGTGAGACACACTGGATATGTGATTTTTCACCGAGGCTTGGAGTGAAGCTTGCTTAACAGTATTATTACATTTTACAGTAGTCTGAAAAAGAGTAAAATATGGCTTCAACAGGCTGACAAAACATCAACATAGCTTCATTCAAGCCCTTAGTTTAAAAGTGCTTCATCAGAATTTTCCGATATTACCTGAGTGCAACACTGGATGTGTGATGTCTCAACCAGACTTGGAATGAAGCTGGCTTAAGAGGAGGATTCCGTTTTACAGTAGCCTGAAAAACAGTAAAATGTTCCTTTAACAGCTGGAAAAAGATTTTAAATATAACTTTGCTTGGACATTTAAGCCTTTAATTTTAAGATTCTACATCAGAATGCTCCGATATTACCTGGGTGACACACTGGATATTTGATTTCTCACTGAGACTTAGAATGAAGCTGGCATAACAGGATTATTCAGTTTTACTTTAGCCTGAAAAAGAGTAAAATGTGGCTTCAACAGACTGAAAGAACATCAATATAGCTTAACTTCTAAGACATTAATTTTAAAAACCTACATCACAATGCTCCAATATTACCTGAGTAGAAACTGCATGTGTGACTACTCACGCAGACTTGGAATGAAGCTGGCTTAACAGGAGGATTCCGTTTCACAGTAGCCTGAAAAAGAGTCAAATTTCCCTTTAACAGCCGGAAAAAGATTTTAAGAATAGAGTTGCTTGGACAATTAAGCCTTTAATTTCAAAATCCAACATCAGAATGGTCCGATATTACCTGAGTAACACACTGGATATGTGCTCTCTGACCATTACTTGGAATGAAGCTGGCCTAACAGGATTATTCGATTTTACAGTAGCCTGAAAAAAAGAGTAAAATATGGCTTCAACAGGCTGAAAAAACATGAATAAAGCTTTACTTCTAAGTCATTAATTTTAAAGTCCTACATCAGAATGCTCCGATGTTGCCTGAGTAAACAACTGGATGTGGACTATCTCACCCAGACTTGGAATGAAGCTGGCTTAACAGGAGGATTCCTTTATACAGTAACCTGAAAAAGAGTAAAAAGTCCCTTTAACAACCTGAAAATATTTTAAATATAGCTTTACTTGGACATTTAAGCCTATCATTTTAAAATCCTACATCAGAATGGTCCGATATTACCTGAGTGACACACTGGATATGTGAAGTCTCACCGAGACTTGGAATGAAGCTGGCTTACCAGGAGGATTAAGTTTTACAGTTGCCTGAAAAAGAGTAAAATATGGCTTCAACAGGCTGAAAAAACGTCAATATAGCTTTACTTCTAAGCCCTTAATTTGAAAATCCTACATCAGAATGGTCCGATATTTCCTGAGTGACACACTGGATATGTGAAGTCTCACCTAGACTTGGAATGAAGCTGGCTTAGTAGGAGGATTCAGTTTTACAGTAGACTGAAAAAGAGTAAAATGTCCCTTTAACAGCCTGAAAATATTTTAAATATAGCTTTACTTTGACATTTAAGCCTTTATTTTTTAAATCCTACATCAGACTAGTCCGAAATTACCTCAGTGACACACTGGATATGTGATGTCTCACCCAGACTTGGAAAGAAGCTGGCTTAACAGTAGGATTCCATTTTACATTAGCCTGAAATACAGTAAAATGTCCCTTTAACAGCCTGAAAAAGATTTGAAGTATAGCTTTTCTTATACATTTAAGCCTTTAATTTCAAGATCCTACATCAGAATATTCCGTTATTACCTGAGTGACACACTGGATGTGATGTCTCACCCAGATTTGGAATGAAGCTGGCTTAACAAGAGGTTTAGATTTTACAGTAGCCTGAAAAAGAGTAAAATAAGGCTTCAACAGGCTGAAAAAACATCAATGTAGCTTTACTTGTAAGCCCTTAATTTTAAAATCCGACATCAGAATGCTACGACCTTTTGCCTCATTTCAGGCTTCAAACAAAGATATAAAACTCATTTTTTGTGAAGAATGAACAACAAGTGGGGCACAATCATGAAGTGGAACGAAACTTATTGGATATTTCAAACTTTTTTAACAAATAAACAAGTGAAAAATTGGGCGTGCAAAATTATTCAGCCCCCTTAAGTTAATACTTTGTAGCGCCACCTTTTGCTGCAATTACAGCTGTATGTCGCTTGGGGTATGTTATCAGTTTTGGACATCAAGAGACTGACATTTTTTGCCTATTCCTCCTTGCAAAACAGCTTGAGCTCAGTCAGGTGTGATGGAGAGTGTTTGTGAATAGCAGTTTTCAGTTCTTTCCACAGATTCTTGATTGGATTCAGGTCTGGACTTTGACTTGGCCATTCTAACACCTGGATATGTTTATTTGTGAACCATTCCATTGTAGATTTTGCTTTATGTTTTGGATCATTGTCTCGTTGGAAGAAAAATCTCTGTCCCAGTCTCAGGTCTTTTGCAGACTCATCAGGTTTTCTTCCAGAATGGTCCTGTATTTGGCTCGACCCATCTTCCCATCAATTTTTACCATCTTCCCTGTCCCTGCTGAAGAAAAGCAGGCGCAAACCATGATGCTACCACCACCATGTTTGACAGTGGGGATGTTGTGTTCAGGGTGATGAGCTGTGTTGCTTTTACGCCAAACATAACGTTTTGCATTTTTGCAAAAAAGTTCGATTTTGGTTTCATCTGACCAGAGCACCTTCATGTCTCCCACATGGCTTGTGGCAAACTTTAAACAAGACTTTTTATGGATATCTTTAAGAAATGGCTTTATTCTTGCCACTCTACCATAAAGACTAGTTTTATGCAGTATAAGACTTATTGTTGTCCTATGGACAGAGTCTCCCACCTCAGCTGTAGATCTCAGCAGTTCATCCAGAGTGGCTGCATCTCTGATCAGTCTTCTCCTTGTATGAGCTGAAAGTTTAGAGGAACAGCCGGGTCTTTGTAGATTTGCAGTGGTCTGATGGTCCTTCCATTTCAATATTATCGCTTTCACAGTGCTCCTTGGGATGTTTAAAGCTTAGGAAATCTTTTTGTATCCAAATCCAGCTTTAAACTTCCCCACAACAGTATCTGGGACCGGCCTGGTGTGTTCCTTGGTCTTCATGATGCTCTCTGCGCTTTAAACGGACCTCTGAGACTATTACAGAGCAGGTGCATTTATACAGAGACTTTTATCATCATTAGTCATTTAGGTCAACATTGGATAATTTAGAGATCCTCACTGAACTTCTGGAGAGAGTTTGCTGCACTGAAAGTAAAGGAGGCTGAATCATTTTGCACGGCCAATTTTTCAGTTTTGTATCTGTTAAAAACGTTTGAAATATCCAATAAATTTCGTTCCACTTCCTGATTATGGCCCACTTGTTGATTCTTCACAAAAAATCTTTGTTTGAAGTCTGAAATGTGGCAAAAGGTTGAAAAGTTCAAGGGGGCCAAACACTTTCGCAAGGCACTGTACATGAATTTAGGCAAAGTATTCATCTTCAATATATTTATCCTTCCTATCAATGAAATTGGTAAAGATAACCATCGCTCTAACTCTTTAGATGTTGATTCCATTCCATTCTAGTTTGTATAAATTATATTTTCTAATTGGGTAACTATTTTGATACCCAAATACAGTGGTGTGAAAAAGTGTTTGCCCCCTTCCTCATTTCCTGTTCCTTTGCATGTTTGTCACACTTAAGTGTTTCGGAACATCAAACTAATTTAAACAATTGTCAAGGACAACACAAGTAAACACAAAATGCAATTTGTAAATGAAGGTGTTTATTATTAAAGGTGAAAATAAATCCAAACCATCATGGCCCTGTGTGAAAAAGTGATTGCCCCCTAAACCTAATAACTGGTTGGGCCACCCTTAGCAGCAACAACTGCAACCAAGCGTTTGCGATAACGTGCAATGAGGCTTTTACAGCGTCCTGGAGGAATTTTGGCCCACTCATCTTAGCAGAATTGTCCTAATTCAGTTACATTAGAGGGTTTTCGAGCATGAACGGCCTTTTTAAGGTCATACCACAACATCTCAATAGGATTCAGGTCAGGACTTTGGCTAGGCCACTCCAAAGTCTTCATTTTGTTTTTCTTCAGCCATTCGGTGGTGGACTTGCTGGTGTGTTTAGGATCATTGTCCTGCTGCAGAACCCAAGTTCGTTTCAGCTTGATTACACGAACAGATGGTCGGACATTCTCCTTCAGGATCTCTTGGTAGACAGCAGAATTCATAGTTCCTTTTATCACGGCAAGTCTTCCAGGTCCTGAAGCAGCAAAACAGCCCCAGACCATCACACAACCACCACCATATTTTACTGTTGGTATAATGTTCTTTTTATGTAATGCAGTGTTCCTTCTACGCCAGATATACTTGGACACACACCTTCCAAAGAGTTCCACTTTTGTCTCATCGGTCCACAGAATGTTGTCCCAAAAGTCTTGGGGATCATCAAGATGTGTTGTGGAGAAATTGAGACGAGCTTTGATGTTCTTTTTACTCAGTGGTTTTCTCCTTGGAACTCTGCCATGCAGGCCATTTTTGCCCAGTCTTTTCCTGATGGTGGAGGCATGAACGCTGACTTTAACTGAGGCAAGTGAGGCCTGCAGTTCTTTGGACGTTGTTGTGAGGTCTTTTGTGACCTCTTGGATGAGTCGTCGCTGCGCTCTTGGGGTAATTTTGGGTGGCCGGCCACTCCTGGGAAGGTTCACCACTGTTCCATGTCTTCGCCATTTGTGGATAATGGCTCTCCCTGTGGTTCGCTGGATTCCCAAAGCTTTGGAAATGGCTTTACAACCCTTTCCAGACTGATAGATCTCAATTACTTTCTTTGTCAATTGTTCCTGAATTTCTTTGGGTCTCGGCATGATGTGTAGCTTTTAAGGATCTTCTGGTGGACCTTACTGTGTCAAGCAGCTCCTATTTAAGTGATGCCTTGATCGTGAACAGGTGTGGCAATAATCAGGCCTGGGTGTGGCTAGAGAACTTGAACTCAGGTGTGGACAACCACAGTTATAGTATGTTTTAACAAGGGGGGCAATCACTTTTTCACACAGGGTCATGATGGTTTGGATTTTTTTTCACCTTTAATAATAAACACCTTCATTTACAAATTTATTGTTTAAATTGGTTTGATGTTCCAAAACACTTAAGTGTGACAAACATGCAAAGGAACAGGAAATGAGGAAGGGGGCAAACACTTTTTCACACCACTGTATATAAAGCTGGGTGCTAATTCCAAGGTAAAAAAATGAAATTCAACAGTTATTTTTATTGAGCAACATTAACAATGACTTTGATACGTTCACTTTATATCCAGAGATATTTCCCAACTGATTAATCAGCTCTAAAAGTGCTGGTATTGAGGTGTTATAAGAATAACACAACATCGTCAGCAAATAAAGCTGTTTATTTTATGTGTTACGACTGGGGTTGTGTTTGGTGTGTCGCTGTGTGTGTGTGTGTGTGTGCGCATGTCCTATGTCTCTCTCCCTATGTAAATAGGCTGTGCCGTCGCTCGGTGCTGATTGATGGGGTCCGCTGAGTCCTACTCGTGATTGGCGGCAGCTGCGCACCACTGTCCATATAAAGGGCCAAGATGGCGACCGTCGGAGAGACACAGAGGGAAGCCAGCAGGCCGGCTCCGTTTCTCCTTGCCTCCCAACCTGCCACACTTAGTTTCTTTGACTGTGTAATGTTCAGTTCGTTATTGTATGGGTGGACCTTTTAGTGTGTTTAGTTTTCTCCTGTTTGTTTAAGTTAGGAAGGTAAGTCGTTGTTGTTCTTTTGGTTTGTTAGGTTATCTTATTTTTGTTTTCAAGACAGGGTTGTTTTTGTTTGTTGTTTTGATAATAGGCCACCCTACAGTTTAGGTAGTTTTGGTTCTTTGTTTATTTAACCTTATATTCAACAAATCTATTATGATTGTGTCCAATAAAAATACTTGGACCTACATATGTTTTGTGGCTGCTTGGGGGACGGGGATAAATGGGGAAAATTAAATCGCTTTATGTTGCCTCCTAGGCACCCCTAGACTGGGGCGTAACATATGTTTTATGTTCCTTGCCACCCATTGCTATCCCTTGTATTTGATTGCTAGACCTTACGGCTATTACTAGCGGTTTGATAGCAAAAATGAATAAAAGTGGGAACAGTGGTGGGCCTTGAGGACAACCCCTTGTAGCATTAAATGGCTCAGAAATCACCTCATTGGTTAAAACTTCAGCCGCCGGATTGGAACGTAATAATTTTATCCAATTTAGAAAGGAGCTTCCAAATCTGAATTTCACAATAACGTCAAAGCAAGAAGCCCATTCAATTCTATCGAAAGCTTTCTCTGCATCAAGCGAGAGAAGAGCCGTATTCTTTTCCTCAATTTGGCTGAGCAAAATACTAAAACACGTCCTACGTTATGAAATCCCTGTCTGTTCTTAATGAACCCATTTTGATCATCACCCACAATGCCCGGAAGCACAGTCTCTAACCTTTTTGCCAACATTTTACATAGTATTTTGGTATCTGTATTTATTAGGCTTATAGGTTGCATATTTTCACACTTTATGTTCGGTTTTCCTGGCTTTGGTAAAAGGATGATCAAAGAATCTCTCATAGAAGTAGGAAGACAGCTACTATTATAACATTCTATATACATGTCAAGGAGTGGCCTAGCCAGTTTATATGTGAAATATTTATATAGGTCAATGGGCTGTCCATCAGGTCCTGCTGTTTTACCACCTTTTAATGTAGTTATAGCCTTCATGTAATTGTAGCTGATGTTTGGGTGGTGTTGTGTTCAAAATAGTAATCAATCTGTTCCCCTAAGAACTCAAGAAATCTTTTGTCTTCCATCCAATGTATCTGAAATCTCCATTTAGTATTATTATGAATAAGTTTTGGTTCAACATATGTCAAAGATACAAGAGCGTGATCTGATATTAGAATACTACTTTATTGACAATTTCTGATACAGGAAATTAGTTCAGCTGATCCCAGAAAGTAGTCTATTCTTGAGTATCCTTTAGAAGTGCTCGACCAACATGAATATTCCATTTTTAGTTGGTTCTGAGCCTTCCACATATCCACAAGGTTAAGTTCCTTTATAAAATGTCGTAAAGTTTTCCTAGACCTTATATGATTGTGGTCAATACCAGATGACCGGTCCTTAGTGGGCTGCAAAACACAATCGAAGTCACCTGCCACAATGTGTCTTCCAGGCACTGTGGAGATTATCAAAAATAAGTAATTATAAAAATCTGCGTTATCATCGTTAGGTCCATACACATTAACCAGATTAATCTGAGTTGACAGAATCTTTCCCTGTACAATCAAAAATCAACTGTTGGGGTCTTATTTTATCTGTGCGCAAAGGAATGGACTTAGGTATCAAAATGATGACTCTGGAATCAGAAGAGTAAGCTGAAGACAATACCTGACCTGGCCATCTCCGTTTAATTTAGATTGTTTCTTGTAGGAACACAATTTTGGCTCTTAGCTGTTTAATTCTACCTACTATTTGTTTTATTTTAGTAAGTTGGCATAGGCCTCTACAATTCCAAGAGACACATTCAACCAAAACATCTGTCATTTGTTATAATATATTTGTTAAGCAAGAGAGGGGTAAATTACCTTAGTGCAACAACAGCAATAAAAAACTATGAAAGGGTAGGCTACCATTTTGAATATAGCCAAAAAGAAAAGGAAGAGAGCGACTCACCCAAAACCCAGGCCTGACACACTAGAACATACAGGCTCCCCCAAACTCCTGAATAACTTCCCTCCACTAATCAGGAACAGGTCCACGCTATACTGAGGAACTAATCTCTTGTAAACCAAAACTCAGCCCAATTGCATATCTATATACAAAAATATCCAGATAAACTATTTTATCCATCAACTTGAGACAGACTGTGCGGCAGACATGCACGTAGCTTTCAACACTAACTGCACTTCAAACGGAAAACAAAATAAAAAATAAAATAGAATTTTAAACAGGGCTTATTAAAACTTTATACTTGTACTTTAAGAGAATCAAGTCTGTATATAGTACAATGTCTAGTTTCCAACAAAATTAAGCCCTACATGCCTCTTAGTTTCCAGCAGCCACACCTAAAGAACGTGTGAGTTTAATATGAGTTATCATTAGGACGTACTCAGTCTAGCCATCCTCAGTCACTGGCTCCAGCTTCTCGATGTACTTGTTCACGTCCGCTGGTGTGTTGAAGACGTCAGTGCGGTCATCGACGGTCAGCAGGAGCCGTGCAGGGTATATGATCCGGTGTTTGTCCAGTCCGTGTTCCTGCAGCCGCTTCCTCACGCCGTCGTACTTTCTCTGTTGCTCATACACCTCCTCAGGCAGGTCAGGAAGAAATCTTATTTTGTGGTTTTGGTACGTCACCTCTTTTTGTACCCGCGCAGTTTTCAACATATTTTCTCCGTCCTTAAACACTTGATGATGATAGTTCTCGGATACCTGGTGAAACTTTGGCTCGCTGTTATCCGATGCGCTCTCTCCAAAACTGATGGCGCTATCTTCACAGTATCCGCTATCCATTTTTCCACAAAGGAGCAGGTGTCATTGCCTTCTGTTTTCTAGGGCATGCCCAGTACACGCAAGTTATTACATCTGCTCCTCCCTTCTAGGATTTTGATAGTTTCTTTCAGGGTTTGTATCTCGTCTTCTGCCGTAGATATCCGCATTTCGGCCTCCATGATACGCCCGCTGCAGTCTTTAATGTCTGTTTGGACATTTCTTATTTCGGTCAGTAGGCCTACACCGTAAATTTTTATGTCAAAGTCTTGTTTGAATGAGTTTATGGCAAGCATGATGTCCTTTGTTGAAGGATTATCCAAGTTTTTGTGTCCGCGGGGGCAGCCGCGGGTGCCTGCTCCGGTGAGCATGGCTCCTCTTCACCTTACTCCTGACACGTCTCCTGGCCTACATGCTCGAAATTTTCCATCACTTTCTTCTCCTTAGCCACTTTTTTTGGCATGTTTGAAGTAGTTTACTCTCGCGTTTACAATTGTGTCTTTTTATATATCCTCACTTTGGAATACAATGCGGATATGTGTTGTCCCAGAGTTTGAATGAAGCTGGCTTAACAGGAGGATTCCTTTTAAGAACAGCCTGAAAAAGAGTAAAAATATGGCTTTAACAGCCTGAAAGTAAATATAGCTTTACTTGGACTTTACTTGGACATTTAAGCCTTTAATATCTATTGGACTTTACTATTGTGTGTGGTGTTATTCCTCAATTTTCTACAGTAAGTTGAATAAATGAATAGAGCTGATGTTACTTAATGCTGCTAGGTACTCTTCAGTAAAACCATGAGCCGTCGTTAACAATCACTGCACTTTCAACTTACATCAAAAGCAGGTTCTATTTAATAGTACCTTTTATTCATAGAAGGAATGACGTTTAATTAAAAGGACAGTTTTGCAGAACAAACCTCTGTCCCCTTGCAGGACGCAATGACATGCTCATATTCCCTTCTATGAGATGGAACCAGAAAAAAGTTTCAAAACCTGGCAAATTCACTTTCCCAAAGATACCATAAGGTAGATTAAAATTGTGTAATAACATTGTCATGAAACAAGTGTCTGTGATATACTGTTGTTACGGCTCCTGCCTTTTGGGATAGTTTAGCCACTGTGTTTTAGATATGTAAATCCATCTGTGTGGTTGCCCGGAGAGGATTGGTTGGCGTGATGGCTCCGCCCACTTCCCTGTTCCGGGCCTTGCTGTGAATTGGCGCGGCTGCTGTAGATCCTGCCAATCAACGTCTTTCAATCAACACCGGGAGAGTTTAAAAAGAGCTGGGATCCTTCAGTCAGGGCGGCTGAATGTTTAGTTCAGTCTGCCACGCGGTCCGGTTAGAGATTGTTGTTTGAGAAACTATTGTAAATGTAAATGTGCTGTATTTATATAGCGCTTTTCCAGTTTTAACAACTGCTCAAAGCGCTTTTACATCTACAGGATACATTCACCATTCACACACATTCATACACTGTGGCCGGGGCTGCCGTACAAGGCGCCACCTGCTCATCAGATATACATTCATACACACTCACACTCCGATGCGCAGCACCGGGGGCAATTCGGGGTTCAGTGTCTTGCCCAAGGACACTTCGACAATGACTGCAGGGGCGGGGATTGAACCACCAACCTTCCGATTGGCAGGCAACCGCTCTACCACTGAGCAACTCAACAATCTGTGGCTCAGTGGTAGAGCGGTTGCTAGAGCGGTGGCTAGAGATTGTGCTAGAGATTGTTATTTGAGAAACTGTTGTGCTAGAGATTGTTGTTTGAGAAACTATTGTGTTATAAATTGTCGTTAGAAAGCTGTTGAGCTAGAAACTATTGTTACTAGAGTGACTAGATTCTATTTTGTGTAAAGCCTTTGTTTTTGGTCTTTTGTTATCTGTATTATAATTTGGTAAGTTAATGGGTGCTGTGCTCCTTTAGTTTTGTTTAGGATAATCTTTGTTTATTAGGCAGCACCCATTAGCTCTCTTTGTGTTAACTGTTTATTTATTGAAGTAATTAAACTTCCTTTAATTTACTACAACCTCATTGCCCTTTTTGTTTGGTTAACCCACATTCATCCTTTTTATGTTACGCCCATCTTGACAACGGGCCTGGTCGTAACAACTGTATACTGTACAGATCTGAGCCACGGGAACATATTTTGAATTGGGGGTGCTGACAAAAGTTTTCAGCCAAAATCAACCACCACACACCTAACTGCATCCATCACAATTTATTTTACTGTATAGAGATTCAATTCATTATAAATAGCCTATCCAAGACAATAATTAGCCTGCCATAGGCTACTGATCCGGAAACACCAGAAAATAATAGACAATATCGCTTTATTATAGCCTTATACTAAGGCTTCCATAATAAAACTGGAACACATGTAGGCTATAGATTCCACAAGCATAAAAACAAGAATAAAGTCCATAATACAAGACAGGACAAACTAGGGACGGGTAACGCAGTATGTAGGCACACGGCTGGCACAGATTAGGCCAATTACAAGTTAAACAACAGAGCCACTAAACACATCACTGATCAAATCAAATGAAAGTGAAGCATGTAAAAAAATTTATAATTAATTTGTATAAACCTTCATTTGAACTGTTGACAGCAACAGTTGATGCCCATTTACTGCACGGCGGCAGCATAATAACAAACCAGCACTCTTACCTTGTGTTGCAGTCATAACACAAAAAACATCTCCAAAACTTCTACCAGGAAAAGTGTGACCCCGAGGCGTCAGCACTGAGTTCCCTCCGCCTTCCCTGGGGCTGCTAGCTTGGTTAACAACATTAGCTGCCCGGTGGTCTGTTGCTAGCAGGTCACTCTCGGAGTGTGGAGGTGAGGTGCTGCTACTTCTTTTGGTTACAGTTGCTGAGTTTTCTGCCACTGATCTTTTAGGCTTTTACCCTGTGGTTGATTTATAAAGAAATCCAAAATGCGCTTTTTTGCCATGGCTAGCACACATCTGTACTGTTGACCCAACGGGAAAGTTTCCACAATTCTCTTTACTCATCAGCGTCAGAGGCACGCAGCGCGCCTCGCTCTTGTCAAAATTGGCAGAACTGCAAGAAAAAAACATGGAGAAATTTGTGAAAGATGTGAAAGACTGGGCAGATGGTGAGATAATTCTAAACATTGTCTGACATAAAGATGTAATATTTTTTTTACATTGGTGCTGTGTAATTTACTTTTTTTTTTCAGGAGAAACAAACCACCAAGGCACGGCACAGGTCTTGTGTCAGAAGATTGAGGCCCTCACATCAAGTATAAAAACAAGATCTCAACACCTCTACAATTTTTATTTTTAACATATAAGTCTGAAATGTTTCCATAAGTAAGTCCATTCAAGTTCTAAAGGTAATGTTGATTGTTGATTCAAGTATATTCTCCACATTACAATGAACTCTCATTCACTTCATTGATAGTGAATTTGCTGAAAGTCCAACAATGTCATTTATTTAATTATTTATTTTTATATTTATTTTTCATTTCACAGACAGCAACAAATGTCAACACAGAATTAGATGGAAAATAAGGCAACAAAAGATCACTTTGCAGGCCATGCTAGCCAAGTACAACGGCCTTGTTACACCCGAGCAAGCAGTTTGCATGGATCATGTTCTGGACACAGAACATCCCTGGCCTTAACACAAAATGGTACGCATAAAATTTAATGTGTGCATGCTATAGTATCTATAAAGTAAGGAATCACTGTTCTTTGCTTTTCTCAACAAGGTGGGTGTATTGCTATGTCAAGTTATTTGGATGTGAAATGTTAAAGATTTCATTAGAAGACATTGACCTCTCCAAAATGGGGTTTGATTCTGGAAGCAGTGTGCCTGCAGGCGGGAAAGCATTTATCAGATTTCCAGTTTTCGAAAGGCACCACACTAGGGCTGTGAGGGAGAGAAATTATCTCTGAAACTACATTCTTTGTGAAGTAGCCATTCTCTACTATATACGTATGTATTACAGGCGCTGTTGATTTCAGCACAAAAAATAAAGTCTTTGATAGGGTCATGGCAGTTCAAAAGCTCCAAGAGGAGAAGAAGATCCTTGTGAAGGAGATCAAGTAGCACTGGGATTCTCTGAAGGCTAATGCCAGTGTATTGTCTGAGTGGTCTCTCCATCAGAGTGAAAACACCCAGCAAGGTAAACATGCACATCTATTTGAAATTTGATCACGTTTCATCAAGTCTTTAATATAATTTTCTGATTTTATTTCATTAAAAGTATTAATACCACACTGTAAAAATACTCTTACAAGTAAAAGTCCTGCAGTGAATATGTAAAGTGGCTATATTTAACTTTTTTTGTGTTGATTCTAGCAGCCACTTTGAACGAAAGGTGTTTTTAACACACCTGCTGTCGTAAAGGTTTTTCTCTTTACAGTCCTGTAGATTACGGAGTTAGCGTTACCGGGAGTTCATATAGTCACGATGACTGTTTAGCTGAGACAGAAAAATCATTTACAATAAGAGAATAAGTTACAGATGCTTTGTTGCATACAATAACATTGCCTGTATGTATCAGGAGATAAACCAAGTATCACTGCCACGGATGCTTTACACAAGTAACGTTACAGGCCAGATGGATAAGGGAAATGAAAATAGTAGGCCAACAAACACGGAGTGAAAGGAATAAAAACAAAAAATCTGCGCTAAATGGAAGGGGGACATGATTAATGTTGGCTACTGATGTACAACCACATTGCACAGTTATTTTATGAATAAAATAGACATAAACCTGAGGGCCAATTTGGGGTCACTAATGTAGTGTAGTAAAAAGTATAATATTTCTCTGATATGTTCTTTTCCCTGTATTGTATATGAACGTGTTCCCTTGTGGAAATGTATTGTATGATTCAGTTTTTTTTAATAAATTATGAATGAAACATTGAGCTTTGACTTTACTGTTTTATACCATTATAACTGTTATACTGCTGAAAAGAGATTTAGGAGCTCTTCCTACTTCTAACAATGGCCATAACTGTGCTTTTGAATTTGAGATGCAAAATGTGCAGATAGTGTGACAAATGAGTCTACAGTAAGTACCAATGTGACAGGCACAAACAATACCCCGAAATGGCTTGGTGATGGGAGGTTTAAGAGATCACTGTAATGCGTGTAGCGGAATGAGGACCCAAAAGCAGACGAGGCAGGCGGGAACAATTAAACACAAGTTTATTCCAAAACAAATCCAAGTGGGCACAAACATACCCCGAACAGGTTAAGAGATCACAAGCGTGTTCAGCAGACGAGGCCGGGAACATGGAACAGGTTTCAAGCTTCAAGCAGTCCAAAATGCAAAGAGAAAAGGTCACATCCAAAAATAGAAGACATACCCCAAAAAATCCAAAAAGGTGAGACAAAAACAAGGTAAATAAAACAGGGGAGAACTCACTGGGAGTGACTGGAACACTGACTGGAACAAGCAGACAGGACCAGGAACAAGAACAGCATGGCAGGATCACAAGGGCTGACGAAAACAGATTCGCAGGACCAACTGGCAAAACACAAGGATCTGACAAGAGACCAGGGGAGCACAGACATTATATACACGAGGTAATGAGGTAACGAGAGACAAGTGATTAGAGGGCAGGGAACCAGGTGGAAAACATCAGGTAATCACAAGAGCGGGAAGACACAGGAAGTAAAACTAGAGGCGAGACGAGAAACAAAACAGATTTCAAAATAAAACAGGAAACAGAACATACAGACACTGAGGGGAACACAAGACAAGACCAACAACATGAGACCGGGGAGAACACTGAGACACAAACACCAGGAGGGCCAAAAGGGAAAAATAATCCAAAACAAAACCCCAAACCACAACACATTGAATACATTTTAATTATAGAACAGTCTATTTATTTCTGAATAGATTACATTACAAATCAAAAGTTACATCCAGGACACTATGACATTGTTAGGCAAGACTTCACATCACCAATATTCTTAATAAGATGCTCTATGCCAAATTTCATTGTTTTATGCTTTGTGTCTGCCAGATATGCTGACCCAAAGGGTAAGTTTAGCTTTGCATTGTTATTGTTACATCAATGTACTGCATATCAGTCAATGTTGTTTCAAACCGCAGGGACAGCGTCATTCTATTAGACAAATTATCAGAAAAGTTGCACCCCAGGCTGTTATTACAGCCATTATTTTTCATGCACCATGCGGATGTGTGCAATCACTTTTAAAACATATTTGTTAAATGGGTAAATATGATGTTTTATGTGACAACACTCCTTGTTGACTATACTGACATGTTACAGATAGGCTAACCCTAACCCTTAGGTGAGTTCATTAATTCTGCATAGGCTTTTATAACAGTTGGTTTTGTGTCTGTATCTGATTTTCTTGCTGACGTACTGTACAAACCTTAAAAGATGCACTGAAGTTAGGGTTCAAGGGTCAAAATTTCAAAGCAGGAGCCATGAAAACTTTGTGGCATATTTTACTCTAAGACCTTTCCAACAATCTATTTTATTTGGCTCTAAGCCATACATTTTAATTCCAGCATTCCAGGTCCATATATAATGCCATGATTCAAAGAGCACTTTGAAGTTCCAGTATATAAAATGAGCTCTTTTTTGATGACCAAAATGAGTCAGCTTCAGAGATTACAAGACTGCTTAAGGTTGTAGAGAATTTATACAATAAAAATACCAATAATGGAGAAATAGTATTTTATGTTAAGTAGGCAACTTAGATTTGCCTTGTCACAGAAAAAGGCTATCTATAAAAAAACTACAGTTCAGTGTTTAGAACTGCAGCCTAATGGCTTGTTTGACAAATGTGCATTTGATTTGACTTGTAGCCTGCTGATGTGAAAAATAACCTATAAAGAGAAGCATTTTTCCATGCATCGTTATTTAAAAGCTGAATTTTTACTAATTTTGTGGTTGATAAATGACTAAAGGGAAAAAACGTGAGCATATGTGTGATACTTTGTTTGATTTAACATCACACTGCATTATTATAGTTTTAGTTAGAGGCACCCTCGGTGCTACCATTGGGCCTGTGCCCACCCATTTTAGGTCCGGGCCCGCCCATATTGACCCAGGCCTATAGTGAGTAGTGAGTGATTTTCATTCTAGCAGTTCATCCAATAAGCAGCTGCTGAGAGTGTAGTGACAGTACAAGAGACGCTATGCAATTTGCTTTAGTCTGGCTACGTATCACTTTCTTTATATTGTTTTTAATTGTAAGTATATGTCAGCTGTATGAAAAAAACAATTTTTCAAGTGTTATATGTCTCAAGGCAAATATCCCAATGGGGACAATACATTATCACCTGCAATTTGCAAATTCTCCATAGGACCACATACACACATAGGACCAGCTCATATAGAAGGTACTACACACATGGGACCAGCTGTTATAGAAGGGAGTACACACATAGGACCAGCTGCTATAGAAGGGACTACACACGCAGGACCAGCTGATGTAGAAGGTGCTACACACATAGGACCAGCTGTTATAGAAGTTGCTACACACATAGAACCAGCTGTTATTGAAGGGACTACACACATATAGACTAGAAAATGCTGCTGTTACAAGGGAATATCCCCGCTGTGGGATGAATAAAGTATGATCTAATCTAATAGGACCAGCTGTTATAGAAGGTGCTACACACCTTGGACCAGCTGTTATAGAAGGTACTACACACATAGGACCAGCTGATATAGAAGGTACTACACACCTAGGACCATCTGTTATAGAAGGTACTACACACATAGGACCAGCTGTTATAGAAGGTGCTACACACCTTGGACCAGCTGTTATAGAAGGTACTACACACATAGGACCAGCTGATATAGAAGGTACTACACACCTAGGACCATCTGTTAAAGAAGGTACTACACACATAGGACCATCTGTTATAGAAGGTGCTACACACCTTGGACCAGCTGTTATAGAAGGTACTACACACATAGGACCAGCTGATATAGAAGGTACTACACACCTAGGACCATCTGTTAAAGAAGGTACTACACACATAGGACCAGCTGTTATAGAAGGTGCTACACACCTTGGACCAGGTGTTATAGAAGGTACTACAGGCATAGGACCAGCTGTTATATAAGGTACTACACACATAGGACCAGCTTTTATAGAAGGTACTACACACCTAGGACCAGCTGATATAGAAGGTACTACACACACATAGGACCAGCTGTTATAGTAGGTACTACACACCTAGGACCAGCTGATTAAGAAGGTACTACTCTCCAAGGATCAGCTAATATAGAAGGTACTACACACCTAGGACCAGCTGTTATAAAAGGTAATACACACATAGGACCAGCTGTTATAGAAGGTACTACACACATAGGACCAGCTGTTTTAGAAAGATCTGGACCTCAGTTGTCATGTAGATATTGTCACCACACTTTACCCATTGTCATATATGGTATAACATATTTTGACCTATTTAATGATTATTTTTTTCTTTTAAATCTGAGGAAACCAATGTGTTCCCCATCCTAAAAAACCTGAGGGTGCATCAAAAATTCTACAATGCCAACTTCTACTTATGAGAAATAGACCAATATATTTAAAAACTACAACTCCCACTATGAATGCGCCCTAGAACATGTTATAAAGCCAATGTACTTGTAGTTCTTCCTGTCTGGGCGGCAGGACTCGTTCGGCTCCTGTGCTTCATTCCATTTCAGATTGCCGCCGGCCTACCAGACAATGCATGGAACAAATACATGAAAATGTATTTTATTATGGTCATTGTTCGAATCCTCAAATACAACGTTAGACAAAAACATTAATATTTCAAATATTATGTATTAGCATATTTTCTAGTCGCCGACCGGTATGTACTAGGTGACTTCCGGAGTATTTTTCCGATTGTTTAAAAAAAAACGTTATTACGGTTCATAACTTACTGGAACAAAACTGAGAAACGTGTTGTTGCTGGTGACCAAACCACTGATTAAATCTATGAACATTGAAGCCATACTGGCGTTAAAGACTTGCTGATCACTGTCAGATTCTCTGATATGAATGCCCGCATTGCATTGCGGGATATCGGCTTTTAATGCGCCCTGCTCCGCTTCTGTCTTACAGCATACTGTCATAATTTCACCGGTAATACGACTAAAATGATATAATTAAAATTAAGAAATGCATACCATGATAACATCTAAATAAATGTTGATAGATGTAGCGTTTGAGTTTTAAAAATATCAATAAACAACAAAACAATCCAGCTTCCATGTCAATAACACCAAAATAATAACATTAAAAGATATACATTTAAACCATGATAAGAGCTGGTGAACAAATGTTGATTGAAAAAGAAACTTCCCTTTAAAATATATTAGTTTAAAAAACGTGCAGATATCAGGAAAAAAAACAGATAAACAGGTGGCTGTACACAAAACAACATATTAAATTAAGTGTGCATTTCAAGAACTGCTGTGTTACTGAGTTGCAGGAGGAACTGCAGTCTTACCACCTGATCCAGAGGCCCTATCCCTACAGATGTTCATTCCTGCCAACCTGCTGTGCACTAACCCTGCTCTGCATTAATCTTGAAACACACTGGAAAATATATGATTTTCTCGCCTAAATTTTTACCCCCTAAAACATGCTGCAGTTTCCACATGCTTTGGCCCTCTGGGATGACCCTGAGTTCATTGTGAAGCTAACACTCTCAGCTTGTTGTTTCTAGTGGCATTGTGACACTAGGCCTTATTGACACAGAGCTACAGAGGTTAGAACACAGAATTTCTATTTCCGTCCAAGTAAATCATCTAAAAAATTAATAAAAATCACTACTGTAAGCATATTACAACTGCTATATACTAAAATAGTACCCTAGCAACATGTCTCAACTTTGAACAGAAAAAATCCGGAAGAAAATTGCTTATAAAATGGATTTTATATGAATGTTTTTCTACAGATATGTCTGTGCGTTTGTCTAATTTCTTATTTCTAAAAAAGCCCAAAAAGTGCTAAATACATAACTTCTGAAATACAAAAACACATCCACATCACTCACACACATGCCTAAAATAAGTAGATACATAGATTTATAGGAATAAGTAATCATAATTTGATGAAATGTTGAAATGCTATAAGAAGGCCATATTTTTGGCTTTCAGACAGTTGGAGTGAACTCAGGGATAGGTTTTTGTTGGCCATGTCTGGTACCATTCAACTCGTCTCTTTACTGGCTATACAGGGATGCCAGTTTTATGCCCTTATGTTCTAATTGGTGGGTTCTACTGTCATTCTTTCCCACGTGGGCCCAATGGGAGCTGTACGATATGATTGGCTTAGTTTGAGTGTATCTCTTGATAGAATCATGCTATTGGTTGGCAACCAGCTTCATTCGAACGTGCTGGCACCACAGATTACAATGATGTGTCGGCATGATTCCTAGCGCGCACAGGGAAAAAGTTACACGCGATCAAAACCGAGAAATGATGCACTATCTAGATTTCTGAAAGTCGAAACTTGGCCAGAAACTACAAGATTGTGAGGGGACCAGATAATTATGGATTACAAGGCTTGGATATTCTAATAGTTTGACATGTTTACGAAGGAGGAAAACAACGTTTTTGGCGATCTTTCACCGCTGTGATTAAAGACACGAGCAGACAGGTATGGATGCAGATTCATTTTATACTTAAATCTGTCTGTCTTGCTTTACTTCAGAACATGATTATAACCGTTGTGAGTCACCTTATTGCTTGTGTGTGGGCTCGATGGAATCATGAGACTTTAAGCTTTCTAACGATGTATGACTTGAGCGTGTTTATGACGGTTTAATGCAAATAATAACGTCCTTTTATGGTGCGTTCCAATTTCGAACCACCAGTGGTACATTGTACACTAAACAGGTTAAATGCATTTATACAGTATACTGTGTGCTAGATTTCTCACAGGATAAGGCCTAGCATTCCCTAACTACATCTACTTACCTGGTCAATGCAGGAAATGTCTAGTGACCATAATCAAAACCAAAGCGAATATACTCTTTCATTTCTTGTGCGCTGTGTTTAAATGAGCTATTGATTTTATCAGTAGTTTTTATTATGTTTGATGCAATTCAGTTTGCAATGTTTTAGAACAGTGTTGAATGGTTATGAGTCCAGGTCACATGAAAACTGTTCCTTAAAACAAGATTGATATTATACAAAGTTGTAGCTTCCACAGGAGCATTTACTGTGTCCCAATCATGTAACAAGTGTTCAGCGTACCTTGGAATGTTACCAAATTAAGGCTCACACTAAAAATCCCAAAGCAGAATACAGATGAGATATTTACTTCCAGACCTTCACTGTTGAACTCCAGTATTTCACATAAACCTTAATAACTCCAAATTCATGGTACATTTGATAGGCTTTTTAATAAAAGTGAATTGAAATGTCAGTTTTATTTGTACAGTGCAGTGTAATCAATAAACGCAACAGCATGATACATATGAATGTACAGTATGTGCGTCTGTGCTTCAAGCTGTACGTGAGACCATGAACACTGCTTCTGTGAATAGTCTTTGGCTGGCTCCCAGGTGTCGTCCCACACCTTGCCACTGTCCGTAAATTAAAGACAAAGCACACAAAATAAAAGTTAAAAAAATAACCTCAGCTGTGACGTGGAACATGTCCTCTGTCTTCATGTCATGCTACATGTACTGAATTCCACAATTTAAACAACAAAAGTCTCAATGGGAACATGCTTGAACAAATGTACAAATTCATAACTACAGTACTGTCAGTATATAAACATGTTTCCAATCCAAGACAACCAGTGTATAGGACCTACCATGTTGAGCAAGGTTTCCACTTTATTTTTACTTATTCTTTTCCCTAAAACAAATGACATGTAGACAAAAGTTAGAATTAGTTAAGAAGGAAGTAATGTTTGCAATACATTTTTGAGGACATTTCTGAGAAAGCACAATTGTGTTCTATAGCATAAGTCAATGTGTCATCTTATTAATCATTTTGCTAAAACTTATTACAGCATGCTTTACAGTATACTTCTATGTTTTTGAGTATACTGAAACACTATCAGTTGGGGTCCATATGGTAAAGAATTACATTTCTGGTTGAAGTGTGTAACACATAGCACTAAATCTCCATTGTTCATAAATCACACTCCCTCCATAGCTGCATTCCCACATTACAATGTCTGGACATTAACTGGGTGAAATGTATGTGTCCTGTACAATGTGCTGTTGTGTGCTACATGCATGCGAGTAAAACTTTGGGCCATGTTTGTACTAGATTTCCAGGATGTTGAGTTCATATGAAAATGGCTCATGTAAGCAGATGGAACATGGGCCAAACATCAAAGTACACCTAAAAGACATCAAAGTCATACAATTTCTCTCAAAGATGGCTTCTGTCATTTTCAATGCTACAGAAAGGGTGTTTCACCTTGTATCAGCTGAGGTCTGATAGTGATTGAGTTGGTCAGGTATATTGGCACAACCTTGGTACTACTGCTCAACTCTGATCTGCGCAGGCTCTGGCTCCAAATGTCATCAGCGGCTGTGTTTGTGATATTGTGGCTACCTTTATATGCAGATGGTTGCAGGTAAAGGCAAAATGTCCTACCAATCCTACCAATATAGCAAAACTATAGCAAAAGTGTAGCAAGCTTACATTGACATATCAAATTATGTTTTAAGTTACTAATCAATTAAAGTGTTTTTTCTAAACTGCACTTAAGTGTTAAGGTGTTAAGTGTTAAGGTTCCCCCACTTGCCAAATCCCACTTTAATCTCTGATAACAATTAAAACTCTGGTCACCTCATCTTTTTGCCCATTGACAGTTTTATATTAATTTATTTACTACAGCTAATCTAACCTTTCATTTTAAGTTCAATAGCTTGTTGTCGTCTTGTGGCACCTACTCCTGGTTGCATAAAGGGAGATGAATAATAGACAGATGTGTGGGGAGAATGCTGAGATGAGGCAGAAGAGAGAGCAGGAGGCCGAACGGAGGCTGAAGAGAGAGCAGGAGGCTGAGATGAGGCAAAAGAGAGAGGAGGAGGCTGAAAGGAGGCAGAATAGAGAGCAGGAGGCTGAGATGAGGCAAAAGAGAGAGCAGGAGGCTGAAAGGAGGCAGAAGAGAGAGCAAGAGGCTGAGATGAGGCAAAAGAGAGAGCAGGAGGCTGAAAGGAGGCAAGAAAAGAAAGAGGCTGAGAAGGGTGAGAAGGTGACAAGGGCACCAGATGTCGAACATGTTCTCCATCTGCATCTGGTCCTGCTGACTCCTCCTCTGGAACATCTGGGATGGGTGCAGTTGCGGAGCCCTCGACGTCTTCAGGAGCAAATAATTCTGCAAGTGTTAAATGTTAAATATTAATTAAACTGGGTAGAATATTAGTAAACACAAAATACATATAAAATACTGAAAGTATTTTTATCAGCTTATGTAGCAGCACATCTTAATGTATTTAGGTTGTTCAAGGGTTACCAATTAATATTATATTCCATAGTATTCTCATTCCGTTTTTCCCCAATATTAACTAAATTAGCAGCAGACACCACTGCACTTAAAATTGCTGCGAATAGCCGTGAAGTGTAGATTCGTGCCTGATTGCGAGCATAGCTGTTCATACCAGATGCGCATTTCTACACTGTGGTCACAAAGCAATCCTTCTCTTCTCTTCTCATCTCTCTCTCTCTCTCTCATCTCTCTCTCTCTCTCTCTCTCTCTCTCTCTCTCTCTCTCTCTCTCTCTCTCTCCATGAGTGTGTGTGTGTGTGTGTGTGTCTTACTTTGGAATTAGTTTTATTTTTTGTTAAGTTTCCAGGTGCACTGTAGCATTCCTGTATGTGATTACCTGGTACCAGGTAATTGTAGTCTATGTGAATGTGGATGTTTAGCATTCTGTTCTTCTTTATTTATTAAAGGAAATCTTTTGCAACTATGCAGTGAGCGCATGCACACAGACATACACAGCTACTTAGAACAAACATTCTGATTTGCTGACCCTTGTGCAGTTGAGTGTCCAGGCCTTAATCACCCCCTAGGGTTGCCCAACTAGCTGAAACATCATTTTAATTACAATATGGTCAGATGCCATATCCAAACCCTTGGAGCACCAATTTTTTGTTTAAAGTTAAAATGTTATATCCATATGAAATAATCCAATACAATGTTACGCTGATGCCTAGGAAAACAAGTTAGCAAATATTCTCTGGATGTTAGGGAACATGTTTGTTTAGTACAGACTACAGTTGGGTGGTATCCAAATTTTGATACTGTCAAACCTCCTCCCTATTTTACCACGGTATACAGTGTTACTGTGACTTATTAAAAATTAGGACGTGCATCACCAAACTGTTGGCTTGTGCCTCCACCATTCAGAAAGTGAACACCAAACACTGATACTGAAACACCTCTCCCTTCTCATTAGGGCGGAGTCCCAAATGCTGCCAGACTACAGAAGTCCTGTTCTTCTTCCAGACCAGGTCACTCAATGCAAAGACTTGCCATGTTTCCCTCCCTCTCTCTCCTCCACACTGTCACGTGATGACAATCACACATAAGCATTTTTAGGCATTAAAAACATTACATTTAATATTTAATTCTGCACAGCATTTTTTTAATAACAGTATTGAAACTGATACCGTTGCTATTTTTAAGACCCTGCGGTATACTGTATTACCCCCCCCAACACTAGTACAGACCCCAACAAAAATCAAATATTTTATTTTTCAGTGAAAATGAAATGCAACAACTAAAACTATAAAGGTAACTCAATAGACATTTTGTGGGCATATCATACACCCCTATTACCCACCTATATTTTCCCGCCCATCTGGCAACTGTAATAATTATATAATTATCTGGAAGCCAATGTCTTGCAATTTGAGAGCTATGAAAACTTACTGGCAAATGGGCAGCATCTAAGATCTTGCCATTATTTTTGTTTTTTTAAATGATGCACCAGTTGGTATTTTTCACTTTCTCCTTTTGTTATTTTTACTTACTGGGAAGCAGAAAGTTTTCGGTTGAGCCGGCTGGGAGCCTGGCAGGAAGGGCACAGTTTCAGTTTTAGTTTTGTCATTTCTGCAAATGAGAATTAAATATGTAAGGATTATTTCCACTGTCATATTAAAATGAGGCATTCATTTTTAACGACAGCTCATGGTTATACTGAACCAGAAAAGTACACAGCAGCATTAACCACATGTTGAAATGGAATAAGACAGATAATAGCAGTAGGAAAACTTTTCGTTCCGTGTACGTTTTGATAGTTTGAACCACAAAATGAAATAACGAGAAAACCACTGTTTTTCGTTTCTCGTTTCGAACCCCAAAAAAAGAAACAGTAAAAAAAGAGCCGTTCTCGTGTTTTGGAATTCTGAATTCAAAAAACGAAAACCGACTAAACCAAATTCAAATAACGGTCCATTTTTGTTTTTTTGAAATTCCTATTTTCATTTCTCCGTTTGAAGATCTACATTAAAAGAAAGACAGGTGGGCCTAAGTGACCCGGAAGTAATAGTAAAGGTTGCCACTAAAATAAAAGCCAAGGTTTTAGAACGGGCATAACATGCAGCACTAACGTTATACCAGAGTAGGTCTAACGTTAGAAGAAAAAAAATCAATTAGTAAATGGGCCTGGTCCCAAAGAAATATGTTAGCAACAGTACTTTATTACAGTTATTTAATATTGTGCCTGTCCATGTACACATCACCTGCCACGTTTAATGAGTATTGTTTGGTTCAATACAATTGGTAATATAGGGTAACCTATAAACTTGTGTGTTCAGAGTTGTTACTGTCAGCGCTATACAGTATTATTAAATTAATATTTAATGTGGTTTCCAAGTAATGGACCAAACTGCCCCCCCTTTCTACCAGCAGATGGTAGTATTTAAATGACTGACTGTATTGTTCATTTGGTAACTGTTTTAAATCAAGATTACTGATACAGATGTATTTTTGTTGTTCATTTTATTTGGTTTTGATTTTATTTGAAACTTAGTTGTCATCATCATTCACCCCCAGCCCATAGTTAAACCTGCATGTCCTTCTGTTTTAACCTGACTCTAACACTGCTATCAGCTTCTTAGCAGCTCAGACAACAAACTCACATCAGAAAAGTCCTAATGTAGGCCATCTGGCCAAAAGAATGATATACCAGTGTGCTGTATACTGTGTGTATAACATACAACACTCCCATTATTCTAAACATTTATTCAACATATATAGAACACATGCTTTCAAAGGCATTGCATGTACATTCTATGTCTGCAGAACATTTACTGTGAATCCCTAAGGTAGGAATATTTAACAATGTCCTCAAAAAGTCCAAAAACATAATTACCTTATAAAAAACAGGCTGTCAAAGCTAGGTACATCAGCAAAACTGCAACAAAATGTTTCCAGTAACTTTTGAACAGTCCTGCTTATTGACTTGGATGAATCGTTACCCATTCCTCTGTACAGCTTCAACTCTTGGATGTTGGTGGGTTTCCTCACATGAGCTGCTTGATTCCTCATCCTTCCACAACCTTTCAATCCTTTTAAGTTCAGAACTTTTGACTTGACCTTTCCAAAACCTTATTCTTCTTAAAGGTAGGTGGGTAGATTTATTTTGTCACAATATAACAGGTTATATAGTATAAAGTATATATTGAGTTTATAACTCCCTTCTGCTACATAGCAGACAATATACTGTACATTAATAAACTGTAGAAGCAATTATAAAAATGGTAAACAGAAATAAACTATGATCAGTGGAGCAGTGCTGAGGATGAATTAGAGTTTAAGAGTCTGATAGCTTTGGGGGAAAAGCTGCTCGGCAGTCCGGTGGTGCGGCAGCAGAAACTTCTAAATCTCTTCCCAGAAGGCAGCAGGGTGAACAGGCTGTGGCTGGGTGGGTACTGTCCTTTAGTATCTTTTGGGCTCTGCGTATGCACCTCACCAAACCAATATCACTGATGCTCGGGAGATGTGTACCAATGATCTTCTGAGCAGTTTTAATCTCCCGCTGCAGTGCACTCAGGTCCTGGGCCGTGCACATCCCATGCCAGTTTGTTATGTTTCCAGTCAGGATGCTTTCTATTGCTCCTCTGTAAAAGCTGACAAGAACTTGGGGTGGGAATTTGGCTTTCTTATACTTGAGCTTTCTTCACCAGCGCAGAGATGTGAGAGGACCATGTCAGGTTCTCTGTGATGCAGATTCCCAGGAACTATTCACCTGTTCCACCTCAGCACTAGGGGTGCACGATATTGAAAAAAATGTGATATTGCGATATCGATAATGAATATTGCGATATCGATATTAATTTCGATATTTTTAAACATATGTAAAATTACAAAAGTTATGGGAAAACGCATAAAAATAGATTAATAACAATTAAAACAAATTTTTACAACACAAGGTTTATTTCAACAGACAGTCATATTGGACTGGTACAACATGAATAAATAAATAATAACCATGTCTACTACAGAACAGGACATGTTTTACTGGTTGTACAGTATAAAATAAATAAATGAGCGTGTTTATAGAACAGAAAATGTTATTTGGACGTGGGTTAATAGGAAAGATGTGTTTTCAGAAAACAACGTTAGCTAATGTCCGCTAGCATACAAACGGGCTAACTATAGCCAGTTAGCTTTTTTATAACGTAACAAAAACCCACCCATCTCGTAGGCGCAAAGCTTATTTCATGTGATACAATGATGGCTCCAACTAACGCCACAGGTCTTATGTTGACAACGTGGACGCAGATATAGGAAACTCCGAAGGCAGCCGTAATATTTACCTAGCGTTAGTAAGCTAGGCTAACGCTGGTGCGCTAACGTTAGTAAACACCGGCGTAGCGTTAGCTAACGTTAGCTGTCTGAACTTGTAAAAAGCCGAACAATATCCCCACCTGGACTGTGTTTCACTTTCCCTCCAATATTATCATCAACATAATAAAGACACTTGGACTCGGTCCAGACCAAAGTCATATTGGGCCAGACCAGTGGCCGAGTCCGAGACAAGTCCGAGTCCAAATACTAGCGAGTCCGAGACAAGTCCGAGTCCATAGAAAAACGGTCTCGAGTCCAAGACCGGACTCGAGTACTACAGCCCTGAATACATGTATTAGCACTTTGTATCTATTAAAACAAGTTATAACAACAAATACTAATGAAAAAGAAATAAAGGTTTATTTAAATGGTCTATATTTTCAGTTTTATTGCAATGTGTCACATAAAATAAATATATGATTGTGTCAGCTTCGAGATCTATACAATATGTCAGTGTATACACTAATAAAAATCCTATCCCTTATACATTTAATGAAAGTTACAAATAATTTAATAATTACCAACAGCATTGTGCAACAGGTGTCCAAAACATTGTAGCCTCTGCTATTTGTTGCGTTCCGCAGCCTTCTTTATATTGCTCCCGTTGTCAGGCGTTAGAGCCACCTGATGCTCTGGACGCAACTTTACTTTTGGCCTCTAAAGTTTCCTCTTCATCCTGTTATTTTGTCTTCTCCCTGAGCAACACTCATTTTCTTACTTTTGTGTTCTTTCTTTTGCTCCCTTCGCTCTCTCTTCTTTAAGTCTTTTCTTTTCTTTCGCTTTGTTTTGTCTCTGTCTATTTCTTCACTGATTTATGTTCCAGCGGAGGCGCGACGCTAGCCTGGCTCCGCCCTCCTACGCACTTCCGCTCAATTTTTATTTTCCTTCAGAACTCCGTCTGCGTGTCGGACGGGACGCATAAAAAAAGAATTATCGCGAGACTTTCAATAATGATATCGAGCAACGTGATATCGCGATAACGATACTGATTCGATATATTGTGCACCCCTACTCAGCACCACTGATGTAGTCAGGAGTGTGTGTCGTTTTTATTTAAGGAGGGTTGTTGTTGGGGGGCCTGTTAAATTTAATTATGTTCATCTGTTGCTGACCATCGTGTTGATGTTATTTTAGGTAAATAATAAATTATTAAATTGTTAAATTATTTTCTATTATGTTCACTTGCAGAATAGTGAAGTTTAGTTGAAAGCTCCCTTTGTTCTTAATCTGTTGTTATTTTATGCAAATAATAAATGAATCAATTTATTTATTAAAATGTTTAGAGTATGTTCACTTGCTTGTTGTCTATTACACACACTAGAGCCACGCCCCCCGCTGGACTGTAGGCCTATATGTGAGACACGTTTTTAAATTTGTGAATGTTACAGTCAACTCCTAAAACAGTTCACGCATGTGAATCAAACAATCAAAGAAAGAGAAAGAGCTCATTTTGGTGAGTAGGCTAATGCCTTAAGCAGCAGGGTTAAGAAACGTGATTTGTGAAAGCACAGTTATAGTGAAAATAACGGAAAGTGTTTAGCTTTCCAAAATTACAGAACATAAAACTTAATTTCTATATTATCTCCATGTGACAGTAGCTCCCACACAGCAGGCATGGGCGACACCTACTGGTCTGTTTTTGTAATCGTTTTTAACTTCCCTTGATGGTCCATTACGGTGGAAACCACATTGAATATTAATTTAATTATATAATATAGCGCTAACAGTAACAACTCTGCACACACAAGTTCTTAGGTTACCTTATATCACCAACTGTATTGAACAAAAACAATGCACTCATTAAATGTGGCAGGTGATGTGTACATGGATGGTCACAACATAAAATAACTGTAATAAACTACTGTTTTTAACATATTTCTTTGGGTCCAGGTTCATATCAGCCTATTTATTGATTGATTTTTCTTTTCTTCTAACGTTACTCTGGTATAACATTAGTGTTGCATATTATGACCGTTCTAAAAGCTTGGCTTTTATTTATATAAGCTATATTTACTATTACTTCCGGGTCCCTTAGGCCCACCTGTCCTTCTTTTAATGTAGATCTTCAAACGGAGAAATAAAAAATAAAAAAACAGACCGTTATTTGAATTTGGTTTAGTCGTTTTTCGTTTTTAGAATTCAGAAACCAAAACGGGAGAACGGCTTTTTTTTTCTTCTTTTTTTTTGGTTTGAAACAACAAACGATATTTCTCGTTTTTTTGTTTTGTGGTTCAAACGAAAAAACTAACTATCAAAACTTACACGGACCAAAAAGTTTTCCTACTGCTATTGTCTATCTTATTCCATCTCAACATGTGGTACAAAACGTACACGGACCATGTTGGAGTATTATTATTAACGCTTTACATCATTCATCGTCCCATTAGACCGCTACCCTGCACGTTGAAAGGTTTGAACAACAACTTACTGACCTACTAGGTCGCTGTGGAGATAATTGTACCTATTTATTTTACTTACCAAGTTGAACATGCGTGCAGAGGTGTCAAGTGGCGCGCAGGGCAGAGAAGCAAGAGCAGCGCAGGGACGTCATTATTGCTTCTTGGCTCAGTCATTGGTTGCACATTGAAAGGTCAGCGGCAACAAGGTCAAAGCTGAAAGAACCGCGCTCGAAGCCGTGCGCGGCGCCAAGGGTAGAGCTCCGTCTAGTTGGGCGGCACCGCTCTCCCCGTAGGAAAACAAGAACTATGCCAGCGCAGAGCGGTTATACCGCGGTGGGGTTACACGAATAATGGCAAATGCGTTTCTTAAACATTTAAACAGTTACACCAGATTTAAATGAAGCTATGCAAAGGTATAAATGATTGTGTGATTAGTTAATTGATCATTGTATCACAGTGTATAATGCTAATATCTTGTCAGTGTGACGCCATATCCGGCAAAACTGCTGGCGAAAACCTTGTTTATAGAGCAATGTAAAAAAATAAATAAATGGAGGAGCTGTTTTTTTGCCTCTCTCTATGTTTAAATGTCATATAACTTTGTTACTCAAGTAGATTTTTCAGATATTTTTACTTTACTTTAATTACTATTTGTTTCTGTGGTGACTTTTTACTTTTAATCCTTACTTTTTAAACACAAATATCGGTACTTTCTACTCCTTACATTCTACCAAACTGACTCGTTACTTTAGTTTTGTGCAAAAGGTCGTCATGTCGGAGAATAGCGAGCGGGCGGGCGTGCTCGTCATACAGAGAGAAAAGTACGGAGCTCCCCTGTGGTCATCTGAGAAAAGGAATCATAGCAATTCGTGCTCAAGGATTTATAAAAGTGAGCAAAACAGGACAGATATTCTATATATATTCATACCTTAATTATAACTTGTCTCCTCCTAGTTGTACTACAGCACTTACTGTTAAAACAAAAGTTTGGACACAGTTTTTGACACAAGGCCTTAGCTATCACATCTTGAGATCGTAACATTTGAACTGACCCTGGTGAAATCAATAATTCAGGGGGCTTTGATGGGATCCCCCCTGAATTGTATGCACCTATTTGGGAAAACTTGGCCCATTTCTTCTGGACATGATTAACTTCTCTATTGAGAAGGGCAAATTTAATTGCTGAATTTCTATAGTTAATCATGATTAATCACGTTTTATCACATGATTAAAATGATATTATTTTGCATTTCAGAACTGTTTTTAAGTACACTGATGAATATCAGTTTTTGTCAAATCAGAACATGTAACATGTAAGTCTAACACCACTCAAAGGAGTAAATGATGACTTCTGTCAAGTTTGAAAGGACGCAGGTACTGTGTCTGTCTGTGACACAGGTCACAGGAGACACACTTGGGAACTAATTTTGGATGCCAAAGAAAACAAATCAACAAAAAAACAAGATCTGGTAAATATGATTGCAAGCTTCCATCTTTTAGCTAAAACAATCAATGCATAAAGTCATCTTATTTATTAAAAACAATGACACAAAGAAAACTAACACCAACAACAAAACCGAACACCCTTTCTGTCTGGAACTGTAGAGAATAAAGGCAGACATCAGCTTGTTTTTTCATTCATTCATAAATGCATTTTCTCAGCTCAAACTGTACCACACGTTTTTTTAACACATACTTTATCGCCTTTTACACAGAAAACCTGCATCGTTATAAGCCATAAATCTATACAGTAAATTATCAAATAAATAAAACAAGCTTTATTTAAATCTTTCATTTGAAGCTGTGCATTTATCAGCGAAGATTTTACTTTAAAAGTTTCGACCAGAAGCCGAAGCGGAATACATTCCCTCACACTTGTCTACATGTCTCTCCTCCCTTTTGTTATTCAAGATTCATTTATATTCATATCAGTGAAGTCATTTGTAATTTCATTAAACTGCTGCATGCTTAATAAAAGAAAATCAAGCAACTTGGAAAAAGTTTTCACATACAGATCCAAACAGAATATGGAGCGCCATCAAGTGACCAAACCTCATATTGCACAAGAAATAAATCAATACAACTAGAATTACAGGAACACATTTAAGTGTATAAGGGAACGTCATTATATAAGTCAAAAGTTACACAAGTCTAATATACAATAAAACTGAATTCCTAAAGGTTACTTTATCATACTTGCATGAATTCTCCAAATTTAATAAAGATATACAAATATCAAAAACCAAATTGTAGGCCTTTATATACCTTTGTATATATAATGGTGACATAATTTAAGGTAAAATAACTACAATAAAAAGAATATCCTATACTTCATCATAACAGCATGATTAAATATAATTAAGATTTCAATTCAAAACCAATTATTCCCCTACACATTCAATTAATACCTATAACAGTAAGAACACACACTCACACGCACGCACACACACACACACACACACACACACACATACACATTATGGAAACTGAATTACGCTGTTAGGGACACTGATACATACAATTAATAAAAGTAAAAACACTCAAAGTGAAAAGAAACTGTCTCTCTCTGTGTATTTATTTTGATTAATCCTGTGTTTGTGACTATTCCATCCCTCTTAAAATAACTAATAATAATCCGAACTTTAAAACTTAACCCAGCAAAAGTAGATGTGTTGATCACCGCAGGCGGCGAGGTATGGGAGGTGCAGCTGAGTTTGTGTGTCTCTGAGTTGGTCTTTGAGGAAGTGCACGAGTTGGGCAGGATATGTAGCGCTCATTCTTCTTCTCTGACACCCTACAGGAAACAGTATGTAGGACTATACAGTAAATTATGTAAACTATGACGTCCACATCGTGATCATCAACAACAAAACGTAGCAGAAGCAATAATCACAGAAATGCTGACTGGGTAGCAAATACAACAAATCACATGAATTCCACTCACGTCAACAGCTCAAATGGTGTTTACTCTTACCCTGCTTAGCTAGTTAGCTTTAGGAATTTAATTGTGGGGTTAATTACTATTGAATATAGATACCATAACCAAGATGTCCTTTAATCAAAAATGACATTTTTTACAGATAACAAATAGAGTAGGGGAAAATCTGTAAATGTAGCTGTAGTTTTAGCTACAGTAAGCTAGCAATGACTATCTCACCAGTTAGCTTTCACTTTATACAGTTCTTGTTTTGTTTGGTTGGCTCTGCTTGTGTGATGGCGAGTTCTTCCGTCCACAGATTACCTAACCTGAGTGCAGTTATTGTGGTTTGGTTTTTAGTTCTGTTTTGTAGTAACTGAACATTACTGTTTTGGCAGATATTTCTATGGCATACTCATTTTCAAAAAGACAAAGTTGTGGTCTTTAAGTCAATCTTAAATAAACATGTCATTATGGCATTTTGCCTTTGTAGGCCAATGTACTGACCTAATAATCCGAATCTCCTTTGGCACATGAAAAGGTACAGTATATCATAGTCATTGTGTCGCTTCACATTGAATATCATTTTGATTGTTTGGTATCATTCAGGATCGGTCAAGCTGTGTTGCGTTTATTTACTTGTTGTGTATAATATTGTATCCCATCACAGCATCTTTTAATAGTATCACGTTACACTTAGGATGTTGTTTGTAACAGTACAGCTGAGAAAATAAATGAGGCAAACAAAAACACCCCAAATCCCCTGACTCACTCCATCATTAGTGTTAACTTTCAGCTGAACTCACTAGTTCATCCACATGGTCTCACTAAAAACCTATAGAACACACACTCACCAATAAGATTCCTGTTACTATCTCACTATTTGCAGCACCTCAAACCTTCTTACCACGGTGTACTGTAGGTGTTAATTTCCCTTTGTCATTATTTGACCCTTTAGAGACAGGTTTAGGTTTAGAGACAGAAAAGATTCTTCATCCACAAACGGTAACATGAACAAAAAAGACAATAAAGTAGCCTACATTACAATACAATAGATTTAATATGTTCAATAGCTGAAGAAATAAAGATAAGAGTTTCTGAAAGTTACAGGAATTCAGTGCAGTGACAATCAAACCATTTTTAGAGTCACTTTGATCTTTGAACTTTAATTTCATGTTTAATGTTTTCAGCATGTGTTCTTTTGCCTCTGTGTAGATATTTATATACGTTTACACAGAATGAACATCAACGTCTTTGTCGCTTTCTCACGTTTGGCTTCCTCCCCACACAACTGTGAATCATTGGTGGGTGAGCATTTCCTCTTTCAGTCATCACTGGCTGTAGATTCATTATTGGTCTCTGTGTGTTTCTGTCACACGTTCACACACCATTAGAATTGCTATTAGCCATTGCATTGTTGCAATACGATACATTTGCTACTTTGTATTGTTTTGCAGGCAATTGTATTGAACTATATTGTGTTGTTCTGCATTGTTACATTAGTAAACTTTAAACTGACCTTTCTGGGATCCGTGGAGGAATCATGGGTGGAACATTGTGGGATGCAGCATCAGACTGCCGTGGAGGTCGTGGTGGAGGAGGGACACCTTCTATCGTGTCCTTTTGGAAAAAAAAAAAAATCAAATGTATACTGTGACGACACACATGAAAACACATACAAAAAAACATTCCACTATGCTCCACATTCCCATCTGAAACAATTGGCCAATAAATCAATAACTGGATCAACGGAAACCAACTTCCTAATCCACAACTTTTTTTGGGATAATTTATGAAGTGTATTAGACTGATGGTTGAACAAAATGGGCAGTTTGAAGATATCACCCTGGGCTTTAGGGAAATTTTGACCAAATGCTTAATTGATTAATCAAAAAAATATTAAACATGAATCAATAAAGAAATGAGTTGTTGGTTGCAGGTGTATACCTTAATCAGATGTAAGACTTTTAGGATATGAGTAGGGTTTTCAATAGGAGATTGCTGAGAAACCATGTAGCAGCAAGTGCAAAACAATGAATGCCAAACAAGATTGCCCAAAAAAGAAAAACATAAATCCTGCAATTTGAGTATTTTCAAAACCTTTAAACTATAAATAGTATAGTATAAGTATCTTTACTTGTATGTATTTTAGGAACTGAAGTAGCTGGTGACTGCAGAATGAAACTCAACACTAGACTCTTTGTCTATGTCATGCATGTTTTACAGGTCAGGGTGAGACAAGCAAGACCACAAGAGAAAGTAAAGCTTCAGTAATGCAGAAAAAAAGGCTTAAATTAAGTCTATGTGAAGATTGTTGTTATTTCGGGCTCACCTCAAAGTCAGGCTCTGTCCCGCTGCTGTAGCTAATGGTGCTGTGAGTGCTGAGTCTGTTGCTTTCAGTACCTAAAGGAATGAAAAGAAGAAAAATGAACGGCTTAAAGAAAACACAGGATTTCATGTTTCTGAGAGGTAAGTGCTTGTGGTGAATTGAATGTGGAATTTTTTATTTTATCTTTGAGTCTCACAACAAAGACGTTACAGTTGTATAACATGACTGCAGGGAGAGATATTAGAGCGAGATTAAACAGAGAACCAACATCATGAGGCCCTCTGCAAATTCTGAAACTTCTCAACATGGCAGTGCATTTTGAAAGCATGGTGTTTGTGCTTTTCCAATATGCCCTTTTCTGATATTACATTTTTTGTGAAAAATAAAAAATGATACATGATTAAAATAACAGTTATTTCATAAAACATACATATATCCCAAAATTATACTAAAGAACAGTTCAATGTCCATACTATTCTAAGCTAGCTTGCTTGAAAAGAACATAAACATGAAAGGAGTAGTGAAAACCCTAACTAAAACAAGTTAAACAGAAAATGTCTGTTGAGGATTGATTAATGATCTGATAAGAGGCGGCCAGATCTTCTTAAAAGTCTGTCTTTAACAAACTAGGCTTATTTGTTAAACATTAATCTGACGGTGGGATTTTTTTTTAGTTAGGCTGTAAGAGAGGGATTGTTGTTGTATATTTCAAAGTGTAACCTGAGACCACTCACACTTTTAAAATAGAATATGTAGAATATAAAATAATATATTTCAGGGACATTTTAACATTTCAGTCCAGTTTTCTTTTAAAGGGGAAAACATTCAAGCAGAATCGCTCTCTGGAGGGTTTTCAGGAAAATTGTTGTGTAATTTTGTCTTTGAATAATTGAGTAATTGATAATTGAATCTCCCATATGATCTAATTTGCACTCAAAGGGAGTGTTAAAAGATCTTAACATCTCAAATTCGTCATAGAAATAGGGCACCAATTACAGCAGGACTCGTTTGTAAGTCAAGACATCTGTCAAGATCAGAGGCTGAACTATTTTTACAAAATTGACAGTGTTGTTTCTGATTTGCAGGAACTCCAATATGTTACCTCTAAAAAACTCTTTGTTTTTTCTTGCAACTGAGAAACAGATCTATAAGGTTCAGGTCCCCAAACTGAATAAGGAAGCTACTGTATGGCTTGTTTAGTGTTGTGAAACAAAGGAGAGGCAGACCAAAACGGTCTCTCACTTGAAATGAAATGGCCACCATTATCATGACTATTACTATTTTCTTTAGACAAGGGTAGGCCCTTTGACCCCCATGTTGTCCTTGGGTCAAAGTGACCTGTTTTCCTATATCAATGTTCTTTTTAACTACCCAATTGTAAATACCCACTTTCATGAATTTGGGGGTGTCTTATTCAATTTTATAGAGTTTGAAAAAAAGTGTTTTGAAATAGTATTGACTAACAGTTGATATATTCCAGTCTGTGATTATCCATCAACACACATTCCTTTAATTTTAGTCAAAATAATTCCCAATTTCTGCTTTTCTAGCTCAAACATTAGGTATAATATCTTAAAATTTGGTTAATTGACCATAAATTCCCCAAATAACTGTAAAACTAAAGTTAATAAGTTAGTGTTACATAGTGTGAAACGTCAAAAAGTGAGAAACATTAAAAAAACGGACGAAAACCTAAGGAAAGTTAAAAACATTGATTAAAAAGCGTCAACAAAAGTGTTGACTTTCAATTTTGACAGGAAAACAACATGAGGGTTAAGAAGAAATGTATTTATTGACAAATAGCGATCTAGTAGCCATATGAAAGAAACATTCCTGAGTCGAGACCCTTTCCTCTACTACTTAATGTGGTTTTAGATTATTCCACTGGATTTACTGTAACATCAATCATTTTACATCCTGCTACCCAAGATGAAACAAAGTGAAAAATTAAAGCTGTTTAATTAAAAACTTCAACAGCTGCAAATGTTGCTGCGTCTAATATTACCAGTGCCCCCAAGTTCCACTATGTGAGTATATTTTATTTTCTCCTCCTGCATTCTTTCTGGGTTTCTTTGGCTTATGGCTGCTACACAACTAACAAATAAGACACTATGAGCTGTGGCATACACAGCTATTTCCTTTACCCGCTTGCCTGGGTTATGTGGAAGCAAGACCCCAAACAGCAAGCAGGTGCAGACACCATGGACAGGTCACCAATCCATCACAGAGCAACAGTCACTCACATTGGAAACGTTTAGAGTCTACATGGCCTCTGACATGCATTTAATTGGAAAGTGGGAAGAAAGCCACGTAAACACAAGAAGAAAGAGCTGAGAACCTACACTTTTTGTACTTCCTGTTTAGTTACTGTTCTGACCACTGACCATAGAGTTGCAAAAATAACAATCAACAATAAAGCATGGACTCACTGGAGGTGCTGGATGTGCTACCGGTCTTCCAGGTGCTTCTCTGGATACTCTGAGTCACTGGAGGAGGGGCCGCCACCATGCTGGGTGCCGGCTCATACACAGAGCACTCTAACGTCACATTAGAGCCCCAGTATAAGTTCCTCTGCAGCGGAGCACTTATCTCATAATCTTAAAAGGGGGGAGACCACATCAAATATTAGCTTCTTTTTTTTTTTTTTTTTTCTTCACAACAGGATGTGATTTTCCGCTATATGCTGTCCAAAATGTAATAATTTTTAACTGTAATATATGCCTATAGACAGTTCATTGTGGAGATATATTGTATTTAAGTTGCATTAGCCACATTTGAGTCATAATAAATAAAATAAATATTTCAATAATAAATAGTCTAAATACTCTACCAAGCTCCTCGCCGGTCTTCTCTCTCTCTTTGTGACGTCTGTTGATGCTTTCTCGTAATCGCTTTAGATTTTCCTAAAGAATAACAAACAGCACACAAAATTTAGATCCATTTCCTGACCACAAATCAGCACCTGACAGACGTAAAGTTTGTATCGTTGTTTTACCTGCTGATAGCGTATGGAGCTGGACCTCCGCTCATGGTCAAACTGCCAGGCCTTGAACTCTTGGACAGCTTCATCCACGGTAATTTCCCCCACCTTCACCCTCTCCTGCAGGGATATGAGCTGTCTCTGTCCAGGTGTCTTCATCCCAGCATAGGGGTCATAAACAGGAGGGGGGGCGGGCGCTACAGGCTGAGCTGGATGGGTGGAAAAGGTTGTCATTTAACAAAAACAGATGTATATTGAATATTGTAAAATGTTCCAATTTGCATAATGTCATGCCTAGTAACTAGAAAAGTCAAAGTCAAGTCAAAATAAAAGGCTGTTTTCTTTTGGGATTCTTTTTTTAAGTTGTACAACTGTTCCTTGTACTTATCAGCAGAACTAATCTCCTTGGTTCAATAGGCAGAGTCAAAGAAGCACTGATGTATGAAGCACAGTATTTAAAACTCTATCTGACATATTTGTATGACAGAAATGAGCCAGCTAGCCTACCAAAATAACTACAATATAGTATATTGTATAGTGGCCAGCAAAAACAATTTTAATTTACAATCTAAAGGGTATTTCCAATTTTTTTTTTTATTAGTGCATTTAAATATTAAAGGAAAAAAATGGACTTACAGTAAGTAAAAGTGCAAAATTATTACCATCAAAAGTCATACATATTAAATTACTGGATTATAGTTGAATTAGTATAGCAGTGCCAGACCTTCCTCCACAGCGCTGTGGAGGAAGGTCTGGCAAGTCCACACAGCATTCCGGAATGAGAGAAATGTGTACGTTCAAAGGTTGGTACGTTTAGTTGTGCACCAGAAAACTAAGATAGTCTAGCTAGCTGTCTGGAGTTACCCTGCAGAGATCTGAGGAGCAGGTAACCATAGTCCTCAGAAATCCACTTAAGTTTAAAATGTCAACATAAAGAAAGCCCAAGGTAACGGATATCCGGCCTAAGAGATTAATTACTAATAGTATTACAATAAATAAATACAATTACAAACTATAAACATAGTTTTACAATGATCTTATCAACTTGAAATGAAAAAAACAAACTTGAGAACAGAAAAGAATACCTGCTTGATATCCCACTTCCAGGGTTTTACTCTGGAACAAAGTTTTATCTGAAAATACTGTCAGAGATATTGAGTTATCTTTTTTTGCCATGGAGAACAGTTTTATGAAATCTGAAAATTTTTGGGGAAAGAGAAAAAGGCTGCTCAATACCTCTAGAGATGTAGGGCATAGGCTTTTCAGGGTCAGACTCAGACTTAGGTCTGGGGATGGGGGCTGGTGGACGGTTCAGGATTGCTGGGTCATAGGTGTCGTTTCTGTCCACAGTATCATAGATATCCTCTGGGCAGAGATTGTATGGATCCTCCTCTTCTTCAATTTGATCTAAGTCATTATCTTTCTCCTCTTCCTCACTTTTAAGGTGCCTATTGTTGTCCTGGTTTACACTGGCATGTGGTTTTGCTGAAGGACACAATGTAACCATACTATATTGTATATATACTTTTCTATATTATACATGTTGCAATTGGAGATCATTACTTTAGTTATTGAAATATATCAAGGTATACCTTGGAAGAACTTCCTAAGCATAGCTTCCTCTGGGTTCTTGCCTACTGCGGTCATCACCTCATCTGGAAAAAATGTCAGAATCAGCAAAAGCTTAACCATCATTTTTGTAGTTGTCATAATTTTTAGGACCAATAAATGAAGACATTTTAATCTTACATAGATCCTCTGCACATTCAGGGTCAATCCCCAGCATTGACTCATATATGTCCTCTGAGCAACCAGAGTACTTCATCATGATATCATCAGTGGCCGTTGACATCGACTCATAAACTTCTACACCCTCTTCTGTGTTGACGGAGTCCTCAATGTGAGACTTGAGCATGTCTGCTGTCTCCTAGATTTGTCAGAACACAAGAGAGAGGCAGACACTGAGAAAACAAAATATGCAAAAAGATAATATGAAACACATTGTTGGATGCTGCATGAAAATAACATCACTGGACTTACAACAAATTCATCCATGAACTGTCTGAGATCAGAGAAGCCACTCTTCTCTGCCAGCGTGTTTGGGTAGTCTCCATACTTGTTCATCACGCTGTAAGCCTGCAGAGCCCCAGGACATTGAAGGAGAACAGTGGTCAGCTTCTTAAGGCCATATTTAGCAGCAAAGTGGAGCAGCGTGGGAAGCTCCTCGTTGCGCTGATCTGTAGTTCCAAAAAGCAATCGGATAAAACAATTTGTATGACGGCATGTTGACTCCTAAAAGCTGCTTTCACTCTGTGAGGTTTCATCGTTATAAATCAAACAGGCAATGCAAATGTGGATCAAATATGTTCTTGCGATACATCTGCTACAACAGCACATCTGCCTCCAACTTTGGGAAATTTTTTGGGGAATGTACCCCAAAATAAATCAGCTTTTTGTGTTTTTGTACTCACATGATGCCATATTGTCTACTTCAATCTGTCTGATTCCAAACAGCTGAAGACTAGTTGCAGGCATTCTGGACTTAAACGAGTCAGTTAGCATGTTGTCCAGCGATTCAGTTGCATTGGACATCAAGTTGAAGGCCTGAAAGTACAAAATGACATGCATAACCTGAAGAGCTTTTAACAGTAGGAAAACAACACTTTATCATATGACATAATGGCATACCTGGCAGATGAAGTTAACGGGATCAGTAGCATTTTCAAGATACCGACTGACTTCTCCCATATTGGTGTAGTATGTAACGGACGTCAAGCTGACACAGCATTGGTCAGTGTACATGGTGAGTGATACTACTCCAGCAGGCATGTCTAGTAGGGGAAAAAAGAAAGTACAGTGATTTCAGATTAACGTTTCTTGCCATCATCACTGAAAAAACAAGTAAGGTCTGATTACTTCCTGGCGATACTTACCAGGTGCAGTAACACTTATAGTGTATTCATTCTCCACAGTGCCTGTGACCCTTTTTGCAGTTGTATTTTCAGATGAAAACTCTACCTCTGGTACTGACCGATCATCTACTTTATGCGTGAAAATGATAAAAACTTTCTCCTGTTCCTTAAAAAATTAAATAGGGAAAATAGAATTAATAGAGCTTCTAAGTAATTATTTACTAGGAGTTTACTATTTAAATTCTAGAAAAACAATGTTGATAATATCGTAATATGACTTGATGTTTGTATGATGTAATTACTTTAGTCTTACCCCACACAGAACTCTGTTTGGTTGAACTGTGAGACAGGTGAGGTGCGGGGGTGTATACAGTTCCTCGCTTGTTGAATACCCTGTGCTCACTGCTTCTTCATCCTTCAGGACAGTTTCCTGTTGCTCTTCTGACACCAGTTCCTCTGTTTCATCAACTGTGGTATTTTCCATTGAAGATGCTGCTGGGATGTGAAACTCCATTGCAGCTACAGCTTCGATCTTATGTTCGGCCTCCACTTGTAAGCCTTTGAATAAAAAAGGAAAGATGTTATTATCAAAACGTTTGTGTACAAAAAATAAATTTTCTCTGCTGAGTTTCAGTTCTAAATGCTGAAGTTTGAGGTATCCACATACAAAACCTCTGTGACCACCTTTTAGACACAACACAATGAAGACATAGAATTTCATTTGTGTTTTTAAAAGCATTTGATAAACCACAGCCCTCTCTGTGAACAGTTTTCACAAGGATAATCGAGATGCTGATCAGTTCTTTTTCAAACATTTTTTGTCAGATCTTGACCACCAGATGCAGTACAATATTTATATTAAGGTAAGTGAGAGATTATGTCTTTTTGTAACTTGGGTGAAGTGACTCTTTGATTATGTTTGCTCTTTGGGCCTCAAAGTAACATTTCTAAATTTCAAAAAATTGTAACCTATTAGGAAAAGCTTCAGAATACAGTTTAGCTATAAAAATAACACCACCAAAGTGTTAAAGGCAAAACTGAAATAATAACAGAATACTGATTAAAAAAAAGGGTGATAAGTTTTGCATACCATCAGTGATGGACTCCAAAATGGTGGAAATGTAGACAGCAGGATCGTCGTCAGCGTAGAGTTTTCTCCAGCTTGGCCAGTCTTCGAAGTACTCTGTCAGTATGTCATCCTCTGGCAAGCTGAAGAGCAGTGCCACCACTCTATGTGGAGGATAAAGGAGTCTCTCAAGTGCTCCCTGCAGTTCAGGGTCACAGAGCATGTTCAGGATTTCTCCCGTGAGGAGAACCACAATGCACTTGCAGCTTTGGAAATATTCAAAGTCACATCCGTAGAGCTGATCAGCTGGGTTGACCGCATACAGCAAAATAGACAATTTGCGAAATTCTTTGGACGATTTCAAAATCTGCTGCAAATATGTTGCCCATTCCTTTGCCTCAGCTGTGTGCAGAATTAACAGCTCATGCGCTGAAACTGAATAGGTTAGTGTGATTAGAAAGTACAGTGCATGCATTCAAAACACTTTCCAAACTGCCCAAACAAAGTATAAAACTGGAAAATAATATTCATTAGTTCCTCAAACACTGCTGATCCAGCCTAACCACGTGAAATGAATCACAATCCTGTAATCGGCTAAACATTCCACTGATGACATGACACTGATCATATTGTGAGATGGTCTACATGTTGCAGCAGGTAATGTTTGACGTGGAAATGCTCCACAACATACCAGCTGTCCAGCTGTGAAACGTCAAGGTCACTGTGGTTACCGAATGAATGTCCGACTTGTTTGATTTTTCAGTATCGAGCCAACAAGGAGTTGTGCAAACATTGCACTGCGTCAACATTGGTCAGAGTAATTTTGTTTGACTCATTACAGTGTTTAATCAGGTCAAGTTCACCCCTGTACACGCTAACTGGGAAAGAAACCCAACATGACTATTTTACCTTCATCCCGGTTCCCACTGATGACAGGGCAGAGAGACTTGCCATCTGTTTTTTTAATAGACCGGTAACAACATTCAAATTTAGACGTTTGGGAAATACTTAAATAACCGACATATGCTTATAAGATGATTGCTTCCTCTTTTATTTAATTTGCTCAGAAAAAAACTTGTCAATGAAAGTTCAACTAAATAAAGTCTAATTAAATAAACATATTTCAAAAGAAAAGTTAAAACATTCTAAAAGAGGAATCCATATTGTATAAAAGATTGCTTTCTTTTGGGTATATTTCCGCCACCAGAAACTAACTAAAAAGACGGTAAAAGATATGTCACATTTACCTGATTCAATACTCAAGATGGGTTCTTCCATGGTCAAAAGTCCAGAAAATTACCCCTTAAGACGCATAATTTGCCCAAATATGTCCTTTTGGTTTGTCAAGCTTACTAAAGCTTCTTTCCTCTTCAACTGAAACTACGTTAGCTTTCACAGTTATAGAACTTTGCTCAGTTGTATTAATAGCAACACTTAGTTTCCTGATTTTGGTGATACTGCCCACTTCCTGAAACAGTTGAAGAAGTGAGAAAATGCGCTGCAGTGGTGTTATGGCGTGCAACAGGTCTTTGATTACACATACCCTTTGCTGCTTTTCATTAGTCATTTGTAGATAGTACGTAGATAATTTTAAGTGAAAAGTGGGAAAAAAAACAAAAAAAGGGGTAATTAATGTAGATACTGTGTTAAACCTTGATGTAGAAAACCGATTCATCCTAGTCTTTATGTAGGAAAACACACACACACACACACACACACACACACACACACACACACACACACACACACAGTTCACCTGTTGTGCGAGTCATATGCTTCTTCTGTTTTTTCACTTCCTACACAAGGTGTAATGAGTCTAAAGTTTCAAAGTCAGAGTGATATTGTGAGCCCATATCTCAAATAAGTATGATAGGGCTTATCTCAAAACAGTAACACTATATATAAAAGTATAAAAGTTAATGTTTTATAATATATTATATATAATGTTATATAATGTAATACAGACAAGGTAAAATAAGCCATTGGTGTGGCGGCCTCTAGCTTCTCCCTCATATATAAAGCCTTGTAAATTTAATAGCTAAGAAATAAGGACTAGGTATGGTGATTGAGAGCTGGAGACCAAGTGTGTGGATATTATTTTTTATTTTACCTTTATTTAACCAGAAAGAAAAACTCATTGAGATTAAAAATCTCTTTTCCAAGAGTGTCCTGGCCAAGATAAGCAGCAGCACAAACAACAAGGTTGCAGACATATAACAAATAACATATGTCATGAACATAAAACATAAAACACTTTATGCTGTTAATAAATAGTGAGTAACAAGGTCATAAAATATCTAAATTTCAACAATAGTGAATAACAACAAGGATCGTCAGAATAATCAATCATAACATCTACAGCCAGTGTGCTCAGCCTCCATGTCATTTAAAAGTACTTTAAAAGCAGCCAGTGAAACCATCTCCTGAAGATTCAGGACAATTTGCAGCTGATTCCAAGCATAGGGGGCCGCGTACTTAAACGCCCCTTTTCCTAATTCAGTCCGGACTTGAGGGGCAGATAACAGTAATGAGTCATCAGAACGAAGACAATATCTTCTTGTACCTTTCTTTATGATGTAGGTTTGAAGGTATGGGGGAAGCAGACCAAGCATAGCCTTATAAATTAGAGTGTACCAATGATTGAGTCTACGGGTGGACAATGCAGGCCAACCAACCCGATCATACAATGAACAGTGATGAGTAAGGGCTCTAAAGTTAGTAATGAACCTAAGAGCTCCGTGGTAAACAGTATCCAGAAGTTTCAAGCTTTGAGTTGACGAATGCATGTATATAACATGCATTCGGATATGTGCGTGTGTAGGGGCGGGTGGGAGGTGTGTATGGGTGGGTGTGAGTGGTTGGGTTTGTGTGTCAACAGTGTGGGGAGATGTATATGTTAAGGTATGAGTATGATTATGTATGAGTGAAGTTTAAGATTCTGTGGAATAGAGGTATTGTTACTGTTACTAGTTGGATTGGTGCGCTGATTGGAGTATGAAATTACACAATATGCTGGTATATGTATCACTTTTTGATGGAAATATTAAAAATAATTATTAAAAAAATAGAAAAGCATCTCTTGGAAAACTATAAGATCAGCAGATACCAATTTGATAAAACATACAGATTATATAAGAGGAGATACCAAAGAGGTATGTTTATAGGGATGTATGTTTAAGAAAAAAAAAATGGAAGATGACATGGCACAAGTATTAGCAATGAAGAATTAAATTATGCTGTTTTATGCTGTAGCTGTTTTATTTGTTCTTTTTTTTTTTGTGCAAATGGAAAATGTTGTTGTGGATGTTGGACCGGAAGCTGTTGGATTAATTATTATTGTTTTGGTGTTATGTAATTTATATAAGATGGGCAACATAGTAGCATGACACGTAAATAAAAATATTAATCAATAAAAAATACACTATGTATTAAAAGTGAAGGCGATTTTCTGAGGGTGTATTTTTAGGCTTTGTGCTTTATACATTTTTAGAATGAAACTGTTAATAATATCATCTTTCTTATTATGATTCTATGAATACTGAAGTTATTTTTGTGCTCAAAGAATCATCTGTATTGTGTCCCTATTACTGCTGCAGGTGAAGTTTCAGATTCCACAACAACTTTTCCTCTAACATGCAACAACTTATCACTACAACACAAAGAACCACACTGATATAACCACTAGAGGGCAGCAAACAATCACTAACACCATCTTAAAGACCAGCTCCATCACCAGTCACTATGCAGGCAACTACCAGAACAAAGCAGTCACTACAAGGCAGGTACTTCTATACAGGTGTGGTAAAATATTTTAGCAGTAATATCCCACCATACATAGGGTATAATGAATTATTTACATCCTTTGAATTGGTTTGACAGACTTAATAACGTATCAACTGTGGGGAGTTGGTTTGAGCATCTTTACTTGGCAGCAACTCTATTGGAAAAGAAAACTATTTCAAACACCAATTTTTTCTTATCCCCTTACAGGATAAAAGGTGGCGTGAACTATACACAACATCCCCATGGCACATCAACACTGGACAATTGTTTGGACTTCTGCAGGCCAGGAGGATTGTTTTGCTCTGCTGGAAGAATATGGACATCAGCATAAGAATCAGAATCAGCTTTATTTGCCAGGTATGAGAACACATACGAGGAATTTTGCTTTGGATCGCATTGCTCACAATACGCTTACTCATACAAAACAAAATATATATACACACACTTTAAACAGAAATATATAAGAAACTCAAAAAAAAGGTTAAGAATATAGTGCAATGAAGAGTGCAAAGTATGCAGGAGTAAATTATAATTATGATAATTATTATTTTAATTATGGAGCACAGTGCAATAGTGAATGTATGCTATGATATAAGTATTATATTACAATATGAACAGTATGAACAGCTCTGAAATAGAGAATGAGAATGATGAAGGAATAATATTATGTTATTATAGGAGTATTATAGTACAATATAAACACTATGAACAGCTCGGAAATAGAGAACGATGAATAAATAAGTGGAACCAGTAAACAGAATGATTAGAGACAGTGTTGCTGGAGTTGAACCTGGCACTGGGAGTCAGAAGTCAGCTGTTCATCAGAGAGATGGCTTGTGGAAAAAAACTGTTCCTGAGTCTGTTGGTTTTGGCGTACAGTGCTCTGTAGCGCCTACCAGAGGGGAGAAGCTGGAACAGGTTGTGTCCGGGGTAAGATGGGTCTGCAGTCATGTTTCCTGCCGGTTTCCCGTATAGTTGTGACCGCACCAGAGAGCCAGCTGATCAACCTCCCGTCTGTAGGCCGACTCATCACCGTCCCGGATGAGGCTTGTTGTCAGCAAACTTCAGGAGTTTAACGGATGGGTCTCCTGAGGTGCAGTACATACTTGTTATGGGTATGTGGACGCAGCCTGTCTTGTTTTGGACTTCTATTGTTAAAGGAAAATACAAGTACTTTACTCATTTATGGAGTAGTTATAAAGATCTTTTTTGCATTGGGAGGCTGAATGTACTAAGGAGTTTATGCGCTATATGGTGCCCTTAAATTCAGTGGAACAAAAAAGTAGTGTGTGTGGAATGTACAGTGGCCTACACTACTTTCTGCTGACAATTCTACATCGCAATGCGTCACATTTACTGTTTTGTGACCCCCTACACCTGTTTGTGAAGACGCATAATGACAATGATTCATAAGTGTACTAAATCTCAATTCGCTGATCACTTAAATAGAGAAAACTGCAATATTAACAGGCGGAAAGAGTTGAAGGCTACACTTGAGGTATATTTTCCTGGCATGGCTTAGACCTACTGAACCAACTGGGAGATGAGGTAAATGCCAAAAAACACAAAGCAATCATCAGTGATCACAGTCATTGTGTGAGAATGGATGGACCAGATCGCAGCCCAACAAAGCCCTCAAAGGGGTGTCTGAAGAAGCACCTGAAGCAGGTTTTTCCACTTCCAACAACAAAACACCAAACCATCAAATCTCTTGTAGAATTACTTCATCAACCAGACACCTGTCGAATCAAAGCCAAGAAACTGGTCCTTGTTGGCTCACAGTTTAAACCTTTTTGTTGGTGTTTGGCTTATTCTGGCATGTACATGTAGGTTTGCCCTGGTCTAAATCTTCAGTTTCTTTAATTATAGTTCCAAAATTACAAGACAAGAGTTTATTCACTTGTCTGAATTTCAACCACAAAATCAATTTACACAGCTTTGCCTTTCTCCAATAATACGATTAGTTTTGTTTCTGCTTTGACCTCTTTCTCCAATGTAGACCTTTTCATGGCCGTAGCAGAAGTTCACTCTGACTTCTGAAGAGCAGGGTGATCCATGACCCTCCTTTAAGTACAATTTCCTGTAGAAAAAGAATCCCCTAATTTCTTCTAACTCTGCCATTAGCTACCATAAGCATGACCGGCCCGTTACCTTTTGTTTGGGCTCCCTTGGAACCACTATCTATTAGGTGGCTCAAATCAAATCCCTGCAGCCTGAGTTTAATAAGAGAATATTTTCGCCCCTATATTTTAACCTTGTTATCCAATATCCTGTCTTTTTAGTCTGCAGTGTGTTTTCAGCACACAGAGCGACTCAGCCAGAGAGCGTGCGTCAGTTAACAGCAGAGACCTGACATGCCTCTCAGAGCACAAAGGTTCAAGCAAGGACTAACAGGTTTGTGATATTCTGCTCTGTTGGCACGGGATTATGTTGATTATGGAATAATGTTATAGAAGTTTAAAGAGTTTACTACTGACCAGGCCGGACATTATTTTTAGTTTAAGTCTACCTGAGACATGCCTAGATGTTAGCTGGGCCGCTTAATATGAGATGCAATATGAGACTGCTTAACTATGTTTGGCTTATTTTACTTGAAATTGCACTTAGCAGACACATAATTATTGGGTATGAGAAAATGGATTTGGCCAATTTCTGAACTGCATTTAATTTCGATAGCGTCCACATTATGTGCCTCCTTGGTGAAACCTTTCCTAAAAGGTAATTTGTTAGCAACGGAAGAAATGCTGATTTAAATTTAAACATGTATTTTTAGACTATGAAACTGTTTCACAAGCTCATGACATTTTCTCAGCTCATAGAGAAGCGTGTAATTCTACAACGACAGAATAACATCAAAACTAAAGTTACTACAGAGCACTCCAAGGCAGGTAGGCTGTAACAGAGGGGGAGCAGAGTACTGTACATCTAATATTGCCGACATAATGGTCATGTTACAGTCTCATTTACTGTACTTCCCCATCCCGGGAAAGCACTACCTCATATCTGCACTACCTCTAAGGCTGTTTTGGGAGACTTTTCAAGTGGAGGAAGCTAGAAACAAAGCACAGTCCGAGGACCAGGAGTGCAATCTTGAAATGGAAAACTGAAATGGGGAAAGGGTCTTGAGCTGAAATGTTATTTGGACGATAGCCTGCATAAGAAAGGAACTGTGTTTGGTTTCTCATTGAGAGTCACCAGCAGGGCTCATTGTGATAAGAAAATAAGTCTAATGTTACCTGATCTGGTATAATGTGGACCAATTACCACTCCATTGCACTTCATTACAGGCCTGTAATAGGGCCGGGGGTCAGTGCTTGAGATGGAGTGACAGAGGAAAATTGAGTCGTCATTGATAATATGATAAAAACTGACAGTGAGAGGCCCTTCCAACAAATTATTGAAATTTACAGTTGATAGGGAAACACTATAACCTCATTTGGTAAGCAGCTGGCAAGCACTTGTACAAAGCAGGTCCTCTAACACAATGAGGGGCTTATGGAGAGAGGGAAATCCAAAACTATCACAGAATAGTTTGAGACTCCTGCTCATTGGCCTCTGGCACTGAGTGTGCATGTATTCCGTTTTTGGAAAAAATCTTCAGTCAAACAAACTAACCCACTGGACAGTATATTTCTCTTTAGCAAGTGGATTGTGGAACCCCATTATATGTTGCAACAATGACATGCTGACAAAAAAACAAATATAGTCTGGCAGACATTATTTTCATTCTTAGTGTCTCTCCACAATGGAATAGAGAAGTGCATAGGTTAACAGAATACAAAATCTCACAGTTACTGTAAAACACTCTGCTCTTGGAAAAAGGTACGGCAACCATTTGTTTGCCTCAGTTAAAGTGCCTCCATTTGAGGCCCCTTGAATAAATAAATCAAATAAACTACCGTCAGACATACATTTCCAATCCATCAAGGTAATCAGATTCTGTTTACCTGAATGGGAACTATTCTAAAATGTTATTAAAAACTTAAATGGAGTTTAGGTGTGGAATAACTAGGCACAGGAAATGATGAGCAAACAGCAGGATAAGATTCCAATTACTATTAAACAAGCATTGCATTGACTAGTAAAGAGGAAAATAGCTTTGACATTTTCCACAGCAGGAGCTCCCACCTGACAAGCTATGTTGTATGAGAGCAAGGCAAATTCAATTCATAGGCTGTTAGACATGAGGTAGTCAAAGCTTTGTCCTAAAATTCTGCTTAAAGGCCCATTTTCACTTACTGGACCTGTGGCCAGCATGCATATGAGTGGTTCAAGAATAGATACTTACTGTGTAATACTTGTTTACATTTTCAAACACTAACTACTGGGATATAATAATTTAAATTGATTTATATGGTATGAAGAAAATAATAGAAATATAAATTAGAATGAAAACATGTTAGCATGTATTAAAAGCTGAATCAAATGCAAGATACATAATAAAATATATTGTATGTAAAATTTATCTTTTCAAGCACATCATTTTACTGAAGCATTTACAATACGGCCCAACATTGGGAATTCAACAAGGCCATAAAGTCATTACCTTGTACTGAGGGAAATATAATTTGTAAATCATTTAGAGGCCCTGTTAAGTTTATCTCACATATCTAAATAGGCAATATATTGAATGCATGCTTCATTGATCAAAACTGTTGTGGAACAACTTATCGAGCAACCATCTTTAACTACTATTTAAAGATCATTTCGTTTTCATCTACAGTCTCCAGTCAGTTGAAATCACTTCGACATGATAAGACAGTCAATTTGGATGTCAGCTATGGCTACAGTAATCACACTGGCCACTAGATAAGTGTGACTTTATTTATTTATATTGAGTGCGTGTCTACTTGAAGATAATAGTTTCATTTTCTAGAGAAAGTTTGCCAGCTACCATAATTGCGGAGTAAATGTGACAGATTCCCAATTCATTATGATTCATTGGGCTAACAAAGATGGATCCATAAGATGAATCAACAATAGCAAAAGCAATATGCAGGATTCATGAATGTCTTTACTTTCCTTGTACTAGCTTAAGTACGCACTTGAGCTTGAGATTCACAGATCACAGAAGCCAGCAAGAGAATACATATGAATCCTCAAAACCTAAAAAGTAGTGGTTCAAGAAAGGTTTTTCTAACATATCCAACAAATCACTTTTTTCTGTTTTTTTTTACACAAAATTATAAAGCAGATTTCTCTTTCCATTCAGGAATGAAATTAATTTGAGTGGTATTTTTAATAATAATTGAGAATGGGAGCCTGGGTAGCTCGCCTGGAGGAGTGTGCGCCTATGTGCAGGGGCTTAGTCATCGACGCAGCAGTTGCATGTTTGATTCTGACCTGCGGCCCTTTGCTGCATGTTGTTCCCCCTCTCTATCCCCTTTCATGTTGTAAGCTGTCTTCTAATAAAGGCCTAAAATGCCACTACAAAAAAACAACTTTAATAATAATTGAATAATCCGTAAAACACGTTTAGAGAAAAGGTTTTGCATTGATCTAAAAATGTTGGTGGTTACCAGATTAAATCTTCCAGCTTTCTTTGGAATTTAATTGTTTTAAGGTGGTAATATTCATAACTATCTTAAGCTTCTTTAAAAGGCAGCTTAAAGTGATTATTGGAGAAGATATAGCATGTTAAAAATAGTTAATGAACTGCACATTACCTCCATTAACTCATGCTCTTGTGTAAATAGTTTAACACTGACATTGGTGAACAAACATTCATTAGACCTGATTTTATGAAACTGAATCAAATGGAAAAAAAAAATTGCACATATTTTTTAACCAGATTTCATTATTAACAGTTTTGTTAATATTACATAGAATAAACTGCATTTCTTATACTATTTTTTTAATGGAAGAATTCTGGGTAATTTATCAGCGAGTGGCATCCGAACGTCGACACAGTGATGCTAATGTGTTAGCTTAGCTAGCTACCTTGCAACATGTTTAACGTTAATTTACAGGTGGGTCAACATGCAGCGGCTGTGGAAAAAGTAAACAAGATGAATGAGGACATCAACGTCAACATAAATATTCCCAAAGAAGCCATTCACCCTGACTCACTTCACTGTTAACTGAAATGTTCGGTTTAATGTGAATTAGAGCAGCTGCTAGCTCGCTAGCTCACTACAACACTTCAACTAAAGTTGTGTCAATTTCTGCGGTGATTAAAACAGCAGTTGGGTAATTTGTCCACCACAACAGCACCCCATAAAATATACAGCTACTACCACAGCCCGTAACTTGGTGTTGGGTAATAGACAAAGGGTTGCATTAAACGGCTAGCTACAGAGTTTACGTTGCTATGGACACAGGATTCCAAACATAGAGACCAAAAAGACTGTTTTTTTTTAGCGGAAGCAATACAAACGTATCAATAAATTCTACATTATCCCTTACATGTAGTGAGAAACCTGTGTTTAAAAAAAGCATATAAAGGGCATAACCAATTTAGCGGTATTGTAGAAAAGGATATAGTAAACTGTGGGTAATGTGATACAAAGTACCAGCAGTAGCCAACCTTTCCTCATCATTTTTTCACATTATGTTAATCCTGGAAGCTCCATTAAACAGATTTCTTGAGTTGCTTGCTATCGACAGATGGAAAGTAAGAATAAAATACTTTTTTGTGTCCTCTTATTAGAACTCTTATTTTTTCCCCTTCTGTAGCATGCTAGAGTCCTTTTTGGTGAATTTACAAACTGACTCCAAGAGTTCTCTGTGGCCTCTGAGAGAGTGATGAGTGACGGACTTCTTTTTCTTTTGCTGGTTGGCACTACGGGTCGGGTTGTTTGTCCAAGTTAGCAACAGTAACATTGGGTAGAACTTAGCAAATGGTAACTTATTCTGCTGCTTTACAACATACTGTATGACAGACATTACATCAGTATTGTTGAACGATTATGGAATATTTAATGGCATTTCTGGTTTAACTGTATGCAGTGGAGGGTGACAGGAATGACAAGATTGAGTTGGAGATGTTGGCAAAGGTCATGTACCGTGTGAAACAATAGAACCACGGGCACTGCTAGGCATGTGTTAATTATATGCAGATTTGATGATGACACTGACTCGGAATGTGCCCATTTCAGAAGTTGATAAAGGTTCCTACACAGTTCCAGTGTGAACAGCCCATAAATGGATCCTTATGGAACATTTCTTTGGGCTTTTCAAAATGTCACCCAGTCCCTTCGTACAGTGACTATTGTGACGTTTCTTTCTGCAAGTCACCTGAGGGGTTCATAAAGTACTACATGTGGAGCAAGTGTGAAAGAGGCTTTAATTTTGAAAATGAAAGTGCATACTTGCAAAGATATTGCATTACAGAGCTTGTCATTACCACCACTGCTAGTGTAGCATGAGGATTTTGCACTTCCACAATGAGGCACAAGAGGTCAGAGCTCCACTACAAATATTATGAAACACCTTTATCTAATCCACAGCTAGTGTATGCCAGACATGCACTATTCATCGTTATCATGAAGGCCAATGCCTGAGAGAGGTCTGTTGAAATAAGTTTGCTTTAAACATCATTACAAATCCAATTAATAGTGTCATTAAACTAGATGAAAAGAGTGACAACATTGTGTTTTGAATTCTTTGAAGCCTACAGCTGAATACCAGGTAGCAATCTTGCCAGTGATGTTTAAATACAGACGTTATTGAGGAAGGTACTGCTATGGGCTTTACTGACTGACATGAGCTACTGTTGTTACAAACAGTAATTATCAGAGAGATTTTCCCCTCAATGAGGTACATTTTTTATTATATGTAGCTGGAAAGTATGGCCAAATGTAGTCTTTTACCACAAGTAATACTATATCAATATAAATCCAATATGAAAAGTATATTTGGAAATTGATCTTGTTGAGGTTGTTTACAATGAAACCCTCTTCAACGAAATAGCATTTTGCTCCATCCTTTATTTTTTTATTAGATTGCAAGGCACAATGTATATTAACACAATAACACAATTGCCTGCCAAGAAGCAGCGCTTGTCTTGAATATTAAAGCACTGCAATAAGGTTTAGGTTGAAAAGGGGACTAAAAGATACAGTGTGTTTATTTCATTTAACAAGACAAAAGCTTCATTCAAGCTCAATCTGTGGAAAAAACTTAAAGAAGTTTATGTGTTACAATATTGTATGTAGCTATGGTAGCCCTAAAGAGAACATAACAATTCCTATGACTCTATGATAGAATATGACAAATAAACTGAGAAAAACTGTAAAAGTTGAAAGTACAACATGTACTTCTGCATGTAATGCAGACAATGCAGATGTGAAAACTAGACAGTGTCAATTAAGTTCATGAATTGCACTTCCTATATCATCCTAACTTAAATTACTACTAAAAAAAATTAAGCAAAACGTCCATTTCAATAAGTAAAAAAGAAACAAAAAAGCTGCTTCAACCTAAAAACAATAGCTTGTAAACGAATTGTCTTTGTTCGCCAAAACACTTCAGAGGTTAACTTAACAAATATTGTTAATCTCAAAATTAATTAACAACATTTTCAGTTTAAGGTAGCCAGTTCTACCGCAGAATACTAACACTAATTTAAAATAGTATAAATTCAAATTTTATGTTTTCACCTCTCACTGAAGACGTTCTTAGCTTAATTATAGAAAATGGAAGATAGGGGTCATGGAAAAAAACAAACATCATGCTAGCTGGTCTTACAACATATTAAAAATAGTTCTCAAGCCACCAATTTCTTTGGTCCACTCGTAGACTGAGTGCCACAAATCCAAACCCCACAGGAAAAAATGAATACCAGTATCCCATTAAAGCTAATCTGTTGTCTCCTTTTGCTGTCAGAAAATGTCCTCCATCTTACACGCTGTTCCCATTTTCTCCTCCATCATTGACGACTTTGACACTGAGAGGATTACAAGGTAAATCAATAAACACCACCGTCTTCATGAATGAGCACAGGTCTCAGGGAATGGATACCTTCACACCAGGTTAGATCCATTTACCTGTGATACCAATCCACAGTGTGATCTCTGGGGCCCGATCTCTATAGTAAAGTTTAGATGTTACCATGCTAACAATGAGAAGACATCTTGCTGCTCTACAGCACATACCCACATGATGTCAATTATGAGGAGAACATCAGCTCCATGTTAAAGCACAGAGAGCAAACTACCCAGATGTCAATATTGATGTTATCTAGCCCAATATAGCCATTGTTAAGAAAGCTGATGTAGCACATACATCAATGTCAATTTTGCACTGATATTGGGGCGTTGTCTATTGGTGCTTTCACAAAATATTCACAAAATGAGATTTTTGATAATCATCAGTAATGTGCATATAATGACTGAGTTAAAGGCAAATAACAGACCTGCTAGAACTGTTCAGAAAAGAGAAGATCTTCTTAATAAGATATAGTCTCATTTATCGATATATTGTCCAGAACTAGTTGTTATCCTGTTTAAACCGTTCTTTTTTCTCTTTAATAATGTATCCTGCTTAGGAGACTTAGTGCTCTTACTACCCTTTAAATAAATGTCTTCAACTAGATATTTTTTTACTTCCTGCAACTTTAGGAAGTTCATTGCAATTTTTCAGTCGGAAAGCAAATCTCTTAACTTTCAGCAAATGGCATGGGACAAGAAGAGGCAAGACTGCCGACCAGACAGACGAGCGTTCCACTCTCCAGCTCTTAACAAGCATAGTAATACATCAGTCAAAAGCAATAATTTTACTATTAATGAAATTCCAATTTGCCTTCAGTGCATTTCACGTTGACATTTTCCACATTGCAACAGTGCTTTGATAAAGTTTTTAAAATGCAAAAACGCATCTAAGAGGCTAAAGACCAGCCCGGGTGTCAGCGTGCCTGGCAGAGGACTATGGTACTTAATTTTTATCGCCATGTGCCCGGGGCATTGAAAGCCTGAATGTTAACATTGGCTCCATTTTCATTATCATCATATGATTATGGATTTTACTGCATTTAGCTGATAATACAACTAGGAGCTCACCTTAAAAGAAGTTGCTCGAAGGTTTCATTTCTGCCCAAATGAAATTTTCATTTGACAAACAAGTATAATTAGGCTGCACTTCTTGTTCAGTGTCAGTCTGTTTTCTGATTGAACTTAGACCAATTTGCTGCCACTAAATGAGTTTGAATAATTTCCATTCTGAATGTCTTGGGGACATTAGCTTTAGGAGTGTTAAGTGGCCGCATGCTTTTTGAAGTTGCTGATTATTTGATGCCACCCCTGTCTACCTATACGTTTTTGAGCTAACTTCAAAGTTAACAAGGAAAAAAAAGAAGCTGCACATAGCCTACCTCGGAGTACAATGACAATTTAAAAGTGATTTTGGCCAGGTCTGGGAGGCAAAGTGAAAATTACTTTAATAAGTGTGTAATACACTTCGTTAGCTCCATTGCTCTTTGCTTCTTCACTTTATTTCTTTTAGCGGCCACTTATTGTATTGAAGGAGCGGATTTGTTTCTGTTTAAACTGTACACCTTATAACTAATATTTCAGTATCAGTTTCATTAAACCCGCTAATTACAAATTAATAAATTATGAATTATGAGAACGACTGCAGCTGGCTCTCTCATTCCCTCTGTTATTGATAATAATGTGACACAAGAATGTTTAGAATAAATTAGAAAAAGTAGTAAAGCTAGTAGTGTAACCTTTATCCACGTGAAGTGTTTATTTACTATAACACAATAACCATAAATGTATTAGGAGATAAAACTGTTGAAGATTAACTACTATTAATAGCACTGTAAACCTCTGCAGACACAAAATGAGAAACAGGAGCATGCCACTATGGATGGCTGAGAAGAGTGGGGTTATTTGTATATTTCCCCTCCTAATGGATTTGGTAGATGACCTAAAATCTGAGTAACAGCTATTTCAGTAGGGGTAATCCAGTCATCCTCGAAGAAATAAACAGCAATGTGGAGCGAAACTGAACGAGAGAAATGGAGTGAATAAAATGGGTGAGGGCAAAAGAAAGAAAGGATCACAAATAATACTCAATGTAGGAATGATGAAGAGGAAATGGAGATTTTGACAATGTGATTAAGTAATGGTTTCAAAATATGAAAGCAATGGTAATGTCAATGAAGGGAGGAATTACATTTCATTATCATAAATAAGGAAAACCAAACTGCGGCTTAGTTATGAGGAGGTTACAAGCTGCTGAGCCCCAGATCCTTCCACCCAGCTCTAAATGTTTCTGCTAGACTTTCTTTTGTTGGGTTTTTGGTCATTGATCCAAAAAACGTTGGTGGCACTGAATACTTTTACACACAATAAACACTTAAACATATGACCTCACAGTTTGGTTGATTATATTAAGATTGAAAACAGTATTTTCAAAGCAACAAATCCTGTCTCATTAAATGATCAAATCTAATTTTCATGCTTTTCAGGGTTCCCAACCCTGCGAGGAACTCTGTGCCCAGAAACACAAGATCGAGCTCAATCCTGTCTCCACGTTCCCAAAGTGGCACTAAATAACAGAGCTACACACAGAGTAATGGCGGTTTACAGTACAGACGACTATTGAACTAACATGACAATGGGCTCAGAGACCACTACAAAGTGGAGATAATGCTGTGGATTCCATTCAAAGACAGAATTACTGTGGATCCAAAAGGATTGCAGCACATCTGCAATTCATTTGCATTGTACTCATTTTTCCAATAAATGAAACGACTCCAAACTCATACAACAAGCTGACTGACACAACGATACGCTGCAGCTTTGTTCTCGTACCAACCGCTCAATAATAATATTAGAGTGGACAAAAATGTTTTAGATACAATGAATACATAAAGACAGCCAGTATTGAATAAATGTTATCAACATACAGAAACATTAAATAGGAGTTGTTGTTTTTTTTAAATGGCACAGTTAATTTCTATGGAGGGTTTTATACTTTGCTGTATGTTCTAACAAAGTACAAGCACTGTGGTACCTTGGCCTAACTGTAGACATAGGACTATACACTGTATAGTATACAGTGTGTATTTGTCTGGATCATGTCAAACTTATTTTAATACTTGATTTAGTTATAAATAACTTAATGCTGAAAAGTCACTTAAATGTCTGGTAACAAAAAGCCCTAAATATTGACATGTCAAAATCGGTACTGTGTTTTATAAAGTTATCAACTCAGAAAGGGACGTTTTTTTAACATAATGTGACAATAAATAATGTTTTTTTTCCTATAAATTATACAACAATGTTGCTCTGTCGTCCTGTTTTCCTCTTTTAGGTCCATTCATTCGCTGAATTCCAATAAAAGGAGGCGCCATGCAATCATCATTAGGAATTCTGTGTCAAAAAGCTGTGAAAAACACTTCTTAACACTACACTACCGAAGAGCACAGCATTTTAATTGACATGTTGAAATGGTATGCATGATTCTATGTCTAGAGTAATTCTATGCCAGAAAGTGTTGACTTTTGCTGGTTTTACATCTGCCATAATGATTACCAAGAGCTCCACTGCATTGTGGAGACAGGCATATTGCTGCTGTGTGTTCTTCTACCTGGTTTTGACACGTTGCTGCTGTGTGCCAGTACATGTTTAAAAAGATGTATTTGCCATTTCTCAACCAGTAGCAACACAAACTTACTGTCTTTCACCACAGTGGGGTCTGAGCAACTGAGAATTGTTTGAATTCAAACACTGACAGTTGCAGTCCTAACATCAAGTCAAAGATGTGAATTATATTTACTGGATACTGAAACCGTCATAACCTCTAATAAGGCATGACGTGATTGTTCAGCAAATAATTATTAGTTCATGATTTGACGTGGCTTCCCTAGCGTGCTGGTTTTGATATGGATCAATTTACACTGTGTGGGCAATTACCATAACTTGTGAAAATTTACAGAAAACTTTGGGAGAGGACCGGGTAATGTGCAGGTGAGAGTTCTGAGCTGGAAATGAGAACACCTATCTGCTGTATCACTACATTAACAACACTGAATAATAATGTATTATTCTGAATGTAAATGATTTAATTGTTGTAAAACACATGCTATTGTAAATAAAAGATTTGATACAGGTATCATGACAACATTACATATCATGCTCATCTACCTTTCATCGTCAACCATTTCTAACTCACTGTAATGCAAAACAAAAAAGTTTTTAGAATTCATTAGAGCAAGTTAGCGCTGATTTGTCATCTCCCTTGGTAAGGATTTTCCAAAGATTAAATCTCTCTTAACCCACTCCACAAATGCACAACAGTGCTAAAGCCAAAATCAGATTTTGGTATCTACAGCCCACAGTTTGCGTCCCTATCCATAGGAAAGCTGCTTAGCCTTGGCAGCTAGCACATATGTGAATTGCTCTGGTGGTAACTGGGTGCAAGGGACCTCTGAACCAAGCTGTTAGGAGCGTAATGAATGAATAGGAAGAAACAATGCAAATGATTTATAGCCATAATTACTGAAGGCCTCAGGATCCGTCAGTTTAAGTAGCCTTTTCATCATTAAATGCAGAATTGATCACATGCTATTGCTGGTGGGAGTTTGCTCAGCTTCAATAACCATCAACATTCTCTCTCTATTCAGAGCTATGGCCAAATCCCAGGTGAGTGACAGGTGCCAGCTACAGGGCTGTTAGGAGAGAGTGTTTGTTGATATAACCGTGTTTTCCTCTCTTTGAGCGACTGATCTGCAAAGGTACACATAAAGGCCCTCCTTCAGCAATGTACACAGAGCACTTCGAAAGGAGTACATAAAAATGTTTCTCCCCCCCCTCCCTGCAACATTAAACAGAGTGGAGGGGGTGCAGTGGGCGGCATGGGGGGGAGAGAGAGACTCAAACAAACGCTGGAGAGTGGCAAGTTTGCATTTGCCCATACCAACAAGCTCCTATCTCATTAACAAACCCCTGAAATAAAAGAGTGCTTTTTTGGCTCACAGCTATAAAAAAAATTATCATAGTGATGATGTTCCTCAGCCGTCAACAGAGCTGTGATAACGTTGTTTGATGATGACTTTCCCATGAATGTTAAGCAGCCGCCGCGGCAGAGGAAAGGAGCTTATCAGCGTCTAATGCCCATCTCTAATTCCTGCCCTTCTTGAACTAGCCATTTTCTAACAGCGTTAACTGTCAAATTTACATCCCGTCTTAATGCCACTAAAGAGTACGGGGGATGAAGAGTAAATGACAGCAGTGTAATGAGGAAGGCAAGGCATTCCTTCTCCCACTCCCCCCCCCCCCTTTCTCTCAGGAGAAGGAGATTTCCACAATATAGGGTTTTTTTTTTTCCTCCTCCTTCTCCTTCTCCTGTGCCATGATGCTGTGATGGAGAGCTTACCTGTGAACTTACTGTATGTGCACATGAGATTAATTAGCAGAAGGCTCTTGTGTGAAGGAGGAAAAATAGATTTCTGCACTGCAAATAAAAACACATGAAGGCAAACACAAAATTCTGCCAATGTACCACATGGGGAGACATTTGAAAACAAGTATTATATACCTATAAGAGAGCGGCAGTTGGTTTTGAAAGTTAAAAGGGATCAACTGCAACCGCCAAAAAAGCCATCATTTTATAATGATGAATGGAAGCCAGGAGGCCGTATTTTAAAGTACAAAATACTAGCAATCACAGCACATTTTCTAGTTTTGTTTTGGCAACACATGAGGAAAGGGAATATTTTAAACGCATTGCTTTTGGTGCATACCTTAACATCAGGACGTTACAATGACAAATTATTATTGTGATTCGTTGAGTAATAATAATGTTGCAGCTTTGTGGTTACCCTGATAGTACAGTTATATCTGAATCATATCACTGCAATGTCCGTTACAAGGCTATAGAAAAAGACATCCTATTCCCAATCTCTTCTACCTAACCTCTTTTTCATACTATATAGCATTAGTCCTTGGTGCCCAGTGCACATAATGACAGAAAACAATGAATTAAATCAGTATTTTGATTCAGTAGAACTGAGCATTTCTTATCAGGGAACTCACCTTTTTCATTTCCTGTTTTTAAATTGGCATTTTGCCCATTAAGTCAATTAAAAATGCTGAACTATTGAGAGAGAGAGACAATCACTTCTGACATTAAAATAAAATAATGGAAAAACTGCCACAGCTTCATTGTAAAAACAAATGTAGTTTTAAATTGGTAGGGTGAAACCTTTGACATATATATATATAATATATATATATATATACACACACACACACAGAGTGTGGTCTAGACCTACTCTATCTGTAAAGTGTCTTGAGATAACTTGTTATGAATTGATACTATAAATAAAATTGAATTGAAATTAAATTGAATTGACACACACACACACACACACACACACACACACACACACACACACACACACACACACACACACACACACACACACACACACACACACACACACACACACACACACACACACACACACACAGTATATATATAGTACATCGTTTTTAAATTTAATTATTTCTTAGTACACTAAAATCCTCCAGTAATCCCACACTGCCCCATGAAGAGGTGACAGCAGAAACCATTTCATTTCTAGGAAGTAGAAATCATGCTTTCACAACAAGCATAGGTGAGACATCTTACCTTCTCCTTACTGTGTGGCTTATACTTTCTACAATAAATTGATCAGGTTTTCCAGATAGGGGACTCACGTCTTCCAAAGGAAGCCTTCGTATTTATGCATACTTCTGCTCCTTTTATGCAAATGAGACAAGTTGAAAGTTTTCTAATGTCTGTATGTAATTTAAGATGGCATTTAAGCTTCCCATCCTAGATGCTATTATCATAATTAATTCATCTGGTAATATTTCCTATTATTTAAAGGCATTATTTTATGTCAAGCACAGTATTGAATAGAAACAAGAGCATGCACACGATTTAGCTACAAAACCCAACAAAGTCTGCAGTTTGGATTATACACTACATACACTGCTGGAAATGTAGAGTATTAAAAGGAACTACACAATCAGCTGTGGAACGGGATCAAATATGGACTGAGTGGTTGTGTAAAAGCACATGTGATTTATAATTTAATTTGGACTGGTAAAAGATGAGTCCCATGTCATTGTTTCCTTAGGTTTTGACTCAATTAAGATATTCAACATCCAATCTTCCTTCTCACACAGGAAAATTGGAATAAAGATAAACATAAGAAAGGTTCTACCTTCTATGCTGTCATAATCAACCATGCAAGTGAACCTATGAAAATGTAGTCCATTTCATCTGAGGGGTCGGACACCGGTAGGGCAGGCCAGCCGAGATTAGATCTCAGCTCATCTGATTGGACCATATAACTGAGCTAATTTCATGCCAATCTGGTTGCCTCCAGTGAAACTATCCAAAAGGCAAGGGGCTATAGTGATTTGGAAAAGAAGAGACAACAGATAAATGGTGAAATGAAGTTGAAGGGCCTTCTTACCTTTGAGAAGAAATATTTCAATTTAAATGTATCACTTTATCAGGGTAAAGTCCTCCAGCTTTGCAGCTCTGAGATTACACCAATTAAAACATCAAATATGGTGAACTAACTGCAAATGAACAAATGGCTTGAGCTCCTGTTAAAAGGTTGGTATTATGCTTCACTTACAACCACAATTACTGTAGTCTGCTGCGTGTAGATTTAACACGGCTTCACACAGGCCATCAACAAACACTGTATATTGTCATGAAATTATTGGTCAATGAAGTCAAGGAATAAGTCAGTCAACTAAAAAGCCTTTGATTTAGGGTTTAGGTCATTTAGTCAATTAAAAATACCAAATATTTGCAGGTTAGAGTTAATGCTGTATGCATTTTACTGTATATGCACACAGAGAATACATACTATACACATTGTGCAATAACATACTATCTTTTTATTGCCATACCGTAGAGGAAGCAGACTGCATATACTCTATTCTCAATATTTACACAGAAACTCACCTGTATACAGATTTTTAGGGATTGACTGATATGGATTTTTTTTTTGTGCCGATACCGATCAGCCTTAGCCAATTACCGATACGGGGCTGCTGATTTTCTTGAGCCAATATTTGGAGCCAATGCTGTTTTTGATCCCTCAATTTACATCATAAAAATGTAAACCCTGCCACACTGGATTTGTTTTCTGGATTTGCTCTGCCATTTCTATAAAAATAAAAAACAAAAACACAGATCAGTGTCACTTCTGCGATCTTCTTACATACATATCACCCAAATGATGTGTGCAATGTGCATCTTATGGATGAGTGCACTGCTTATGGTTAACTGTGCAAGGGTAAAAGGCTTTCATCAACATCTACAACACAGCCTTGACGATGCGTTGCTTGCTGACATATTATAAGACAGATATAATCAGGTCATTACAAAATGTCCTTTTTCAACAGATTTAAATAATTTAAGAAAATAATAAACCTTGATTTGTAATTTAAGACTGCCATGGTGCTAGTGGTGGAGGGGCAGTGCCCGGTCTGCACGTGAACTGCAGCGTCTCCAGCAACACAGAGCTGCCTGTGGACGCCTGTCTGTAACTAATGCCGGCAAACGCAGCACCGCGTATTGGCCGATGCCGATACATGTAAAAACGCAAATATCAGCCCAATATATCGGTTGGTTGATCAAATCGGTCTATCATGACTTATTGTTATAGTAACAATATGTCTTCCTTTGTTCTATACCACAACACTGACAGTTTGCTGTCCAGCTCTTGCCTGTATATAATAGCTATATGTTTTCTTACATTTGTTCAGTGCTACGTCTGTAACTTCCAGTAAATGTATCTCTTTACTTTTGATTACAGATTTTTAAATGAGTAGATTAAAGGCACTACTTTGGGTACAGCAAGGTTTTATAATTAAATTTTTCAAACCAATGTTTACACACTGTTCAAAAGCTCTTGCTATTTCCAGAGATTTCATGTGGCTTAGTATTTCGGCTATTGCAAAGGTGAAACGGTATATCAATCTGAAAATATTTCAGCTAAGAGTCTGTCTCTCTCTCTCTCTCTCTCTCTCTCTCTCTCTCTCTCTGCCTGTGGGCACAATAGATTTGACACAAGAGTGCTGATGAATCTCATCAGTTTAATGTGTTTATGCTCGCTAAGCCCTAAAAGCTTATTGCTGTTCAATGGAGTGCTACAAAGTTACCTAATTCCCCCCCGGTTGTCTCTTAGCACGCTGGCAACACAGACTCCAATAACATGATGTACTCTGCAACCTGTGGAAGACACAGGCCACGCTGTGTCTCAATGATTTGTGTTATCAGGCAGAGAATAAACCTTGACAGAAATACAGTGAGCACCGATATTACTGCTTTTTCGCACCTTAAATTCAGCCCATGACTGTCTCTCTCCCTCCACATTGATCCCTTTTTACAACCTTTTCACAGTAAGTGCTTTAGTCTTATCTTCACTGCCCCCACCTCGCTTGTCTCATATTCAACCCAATGAGGCTGGCTGCCTGTATGACAGCTAACACCCAGTATTAATTAAAATGTCACGCCTCCAAATCAATATTGTAAAACAGTTCAAACACAACTCATCGCCACTGCTGTGATAAGTGCTTTTGGGTGACAGGTAAGTCCAAAGAAAGAGATGCAGGAGAATAGTATGATGGAATTATCCAGAGAGAACATGTAACATTAAAATGTATGACCCCCCCCATGCGTTACTTCATCATTCACAATTGTAAATTATCCACACTGTCATAGAGTGTGCTGCGCTAAACTGACAGATCCATAAGTCAGCAGCAACAGGCCAGGAGGCTCGACGAGAACTCTTTAGCTTTAGATGTCTGACTGCAATGCGTTCAAAGTGACTAATGCACACTCATTTGGGAAGGAAGGGGGGGGATTTATCAGTGCTACTAAAATAGCTGCCATTCTTCAGATTACGTTCATGTTAACTCTGCTCTTTTAGGACCAAAACACAACAAACGGAGGCAGGTTATTACTACAATATTTTCAGTGGACTTCTGTGACACAAGGTAAAGGCGTCTGTAAAGTTTCCATCAACAAAGCCAATAAAATGGAGAACTACTGCCATTTTTCTGCAATATCCCAACTATTATGAGTGACAAATAGAGTTGATTCAAAAACTTTGGGAGGCCATGCATGTTCACACTCACTGAAAGACATTGTTCAAAAGCAATGCTCGGGATATGGATAGAATGTGACAAATTCTGTCAGAGTAAATATGGTTTAATAAATGAATTAGCTTCATAAATAATGGCTGTAATGACATTTTAGGGGACAATAAGCCTAAGCGTTGTCAGGAAATAGTTGATGTATGAGTTTCATGCCTCAGCGGTTCCTCAAAATGAATAGGCTTGGGAAGATAGCAGGGGCCTGCAACCAGCCTATTTCCTCGAATTATCTACTTGTTGTCAATTTGCACAGTGGAATTACACATGCAAATTGGACTGCCTGCACAAACACCACTTGGAGATGATAAAAACAAATTAACAAAGGCTATAGAAGGAGGATTTATTTCACTGGCTAACCCAGGTCAAGCAATACATGTATTTTACAATTGTGTGTACCCAATTTTGGTGTAATTATATCAGCAAATTATTCTTTGTAATCTTATTATTTTTCCACCATCCTTCTCCTTACACACATAATTAACTTCCTTCATATCCTCACAAAAAAAAAAAGATCAGCTGGCCTCTGCATCGGAATAACAGAGTTTAATCTGATTTGCGGTTCGTTCTCGTCCCCTTTTTGCAGCTGCATATCCAGAGGAAGGTGAGAGGTGAACAGTTTAGTGACACTGTTTAGTGCCACCTCTCCGTAAAGGAGCAGACAAATCTACATAGCAGATGTCATAATGTTAAAATATAAATAATCACCTCTTAACATCATCCCTCATATTCAGAGGAAATTAAGAGTCCCCGGACCTCCACGTTTGCTATTAGATATCTCATTTACTTTGTACACACAGTGCTAATCTGCACTAATGAATTCTGCCACAGCAAGCCAGATTGAGATGACTTAAAATTATTACCACTTCCACAGATATGCCTTTCCTCATTTGAGGCTCAATTTGGCTGGCTCGCAAAAAACAGTCTGTCACAGTAAGATACTAATAATTAGGGTTTTAAGATGATTAGTTTATCTCTGTGCTCTTACAGTCTTGCCTCTTATCCACCGTGGCCAAAACTTAATAAGAGGCTCTAAGTTTTAAACAGCCAACTCCAAATTACCAAGAAATGACGGAAATAATGAACTGGAGCACATGCCAGGGAGAGAGACACGGAGAGGGATAGACAGATGGATGGTGGGAAAGCTGAGCGACATTAATTCAAGTGTGAAATAGAACACAAAGTTGAGTAATCAATAAGGAAATTATTTCAGACCTGCAATGCCAAAACTGTTTGGTATTGAGACTTTGCAACTCTCATTTACCTTCAGACGCTGGCGTGCTCATCAACTTGCCACACAAGTAATTAAAGTCATGATAATGCTGAATGAGTGATACCAGTTAATGATTCCATATTTCAGAGGATGAGATGGAGATTTTACATGTTCCAGATGACATTCAATATAGCATATATACGCCTTATCAGCCCAGTTTAATATGCACTGCATTTTGTAAAGCTGATCTGTGTAAATCTCTCATCTTAGGGTATAGGAAGGTCAAAGAGAGTGCAAGGTCGCCAGGGTTCTTTCTTTTACATTTCTGGTGCTGACCGAACCCTATCCGTGGTACTGAGTATTAAAAGCTGGCATTAAATGTCTGGCCCGGTTCAAGGTCTTGTTTTCGGCTTCTGATTTTAGGGCTGCAACTTAATATTATTTTCATTATCGATTAACCTGTTGATTATCTTTTCAATAAATCATTTCATTGTGTAGTCTATGAAGTCATAAAGTGGCATATGCCAATCATGAGATCCCACTGACCATAATACTGTCTTCATATATTACATTATATTACGACAAACTACTATTTTTTGGGACTGTTATTGCCACTCTTCATTACACCCCCAACCGGTCGTCAGACACCGCCTACCAAGAGCCTGGGTCTGTCCCAGGTTTCTTCCCAAAGGGGAGTTTTTCCTCTCCACTGTCACACTGTTGCTTGCTCTGGAGGAAACTACTAGAACTGTTGGGTCCTTGTAAATTCTGGAGTGTGGTCTAGACCTACTCTACTGTAAAGCGTCTTAAGATAACTCTTGTTATGAATTGATACTATAAATAAAATTGAATTGAATATATCTTTTACGAAACCCAAAGGGAATCAATTTAAAGTTAGTTTACTGTTTTATTTACAGTAAAAGCAATTAAATTGAATTGAGTTAAATGAATGCTCAATTATCAATTGTTGTCTATTCATTTTCTGTCCATGGATTATGGTGTACTTGGCAGATGTTTCAGCACTGTTTTAGATCCTAATTTTGTCAATTTTAGACTGCAGATGGGTGCTTAACATTTGAGAATTTTGTAGTAATTTGTCATTAAATAGGTTACTAAAAAAGTATTGTTAAGGCATTGGCACTGAAAACACGAGTATGGCACAGATAGTGAACCAGTATTGAATTCTTTTACACAATTCCCAGTCCTATACAACACTGCTCGTTTACCTGAGATACTTTTCTTCCAGAAACGTCTTCCCTTTCCCTATACAGAGTGCAGCTTACCTGAACCTGACTATACACTTTTTATAGATTGGTATTATAGGTCTCACTCTTTATCCTACATTCAAATGGCACACAACATACAGACTATAATTTATGTAGATCATTGGCTTTGCAATAAGATGCAACCAAAAGAAAGCCTAATGTGAATGAGTGTGAAAGAGCAATTTAAGGGTAGATGTGCCTGTGCCAGTGCCAGGGGCTATACAAGATTTGCATGCTAATCATTCTAATAATAATGTAATGCCCAAAGCACTTTAAGCAAATTGCGAACCAATGGTCATAGAAGGAAGCTTATCTCGCCGAGAACATGACACAAATATAGGTTAACATTTGAATGATTCCTGGTAATTCACGGACCTGTCAGTAGCCTGGCTCACCTCAATTGGAAATGCTCCACAACAGCCTGCTCTTGACTTCACTTCATTGCAAAGACTAGCTTAGACAGCTAGAACTCCTTAAATTTGTTCCACATGTCTATTCTGTGCTGTAAATGTCACAACAACGGTACACTTTACACCATAAAACCGCTCTGCTAACCTAAAACACTAAATCAAACCCTTAACTGTTCAACGTTGTTCTTACCAAAACAGCCAATGAGCGTTTTTGTCTCGCCCTCGTGCTCCGCTGCTTAGCCTTCATAACTACAGTTTTGATTGGATCATGTGTTCAACGTTTCTAGCTATCAGCCAATCGGTGCTCTCTTACTGGAACGTCACAATGTTTACCCGGAAATGAGAGCCTGCTCCAAAAGCTGCTGTCAAAATCTACTATTTACCCATTTCTAACCGTTGTTTATCTAACTAAATGATATATTACCGTATAATCTGACTGTAAAATAGTGACTCAGAATGTACAGTGGACTCTTGCCAAAAGGTTTAACCGAAGACGACCTCAGTCCAGATGACGAAGGGGATGATGTTGAGGAGAAGAAGGAGGTCGAGAATTGCGAGATGTCCGCTGAAAGGTTGAACTCCGCCGGGGAAAACACAGTCTCAGCTCTGGAGGCACAGTCGACTCTCCCTGGCAGTGATGCAGACAGTGATTCCCTGACATGCAGTATGCCTGGTATATCACAGGAAATGTGGCAAGTATGTTGACTGGGTTAGCATTCAGTCTGTGAAATACAAGCTAGCTCTACCTGTGGTGGTGGTGTGTTGTCTTTAAGCGATTGCTAATTCTTAAAGAAAACACTTTTACAAAAACGGCCACAATACATTAACAATTGAATGGAAATGAAAGGTTTTTAAAACCCTGTTTGACCATATGTGTATGATAATGGGTACAGTGTGCTGGAAATAAAAGGTTGTGGTGCCCTGTGAATTCAGCTGTGTGTGTGTGTTTAAGAAATTCCAGGATCTACGGAAAAAGAAGGATGAAATGAAGACAATGAAGTTCTCCAGAAGAAGAAAAAGACGACGACTCAAGAAAGGTGTCCGTATTAATATAATGAAAATGTAATGCTTGTGGATGTTGATGGTTGCCTCTGTTAGTATGTATTTTGCCTAGTCAAGTGGGCAACATTATTTGAATGTCTTTATGAGAATAGGAGTGGAAAATAAGTAATAATAAGAACACACTATTACCGTTTAGGCCACCTTCTTAATACTGTATATAACCAAGCACCTTATTTGCCCACCTATAGTTGAAGACTTCTGTTTAGCTGATGCTTATTTGTATCAGAGTATCTTACAAACTGTTTACCTGTGTCTCTCATGTCAATCAACAGGAACAGAGAGTGAGGAACCCACTGAGACAAGGTACTAAATTATGATGTCCAACCAGAGAAATTAATTGAACAGAAGAGTCAGGTAATTATTCTTATGCAACTGTGGCAGATGTGTAGCGTAAAGTATGGACTGTCAAAATAAAAAGTTTGTGAATGCAGCCAAATCTTAAATGTTGACCAGCACTTTATTACGCAATGATAAGATTATTTAACAGAAAGAGAAGCACACATGTAATTGGAGTATGTTTACTGCGAGCTGATCCTAACAACTAATTGAACGGGCTAATCCAATGGCCAAAAACCTACTGTATGCTTTAGAAAATGGCAGTATATGTGATTTGTAGTAAACACGCAAGAAACAGAGATCATTTATAGTCTAGCAGTTATTTGCTAAATCATCTGTATGTCAGCAAGTTCTGAGCATCAACCAGTGTAGCATCATACAGTCGCTGTATTGTGTTGAGGGAATGCTGATGAGGCAGAATGGGCCAACAGTGTCACCATGCTGTGTGATAGACACTCATCTAGACATATGGCTTTGATTTCAGCATAGTGATAGAAATAGAGTGGACAGTACTAGTGCTGTGCTACACGTAATGAACATTAATACATATTTTCTCTGTCAGCAGAGAGCGTCAGGAGAATCGGGAGAAGCACTGGGATGAGCTTAAGCAGCATTTTGGTGTAAATGATCGATTTCATCCCCCAGCATGTTCCAAACCCCCTCCGCAGGTAACAAAGACTCCCGCCTTCCAACTTATCTGCTGAGGTTTAATACTGTGTCAGTCGTAGCTGTTATTAACACCTTCCCATCTTTTGTGTTTCCGTGCCACTGTATCCTCTCATTGTTTTATATGATATGACAAATGGATTAGAAGAATCCTTATGCTAACTCAACCTGACACTGAGATGAATATTAAGGATTATGTTTAGCTACATTTAGTGATAAGATTAGGATGAATCTCCTTCTTGTGTGCTTGAGATTAAAGTGAAATTTAGGTTCTTTTCCTCTGTGAGAAACCTAATGAAAATCTGAATTTTGCCTGACAAAAGAAGAGAGGGTTAGAGTACCTGATACAGCCTCTGTGACTGCAGTTAGATTTAAATGAATGGTTAGATAATAAATGGGCATGTACCACTGCTGAGGAATTCATCATTGAAAGAAATTATAACTTTCTTTCATTCGGATACATTTCTGCACTTAAAAGATGAATGAACATTTTATGCTAAGGCTAGCAAATTGCCAATGAAGCAAAAATATTTGCAAGCTTGATGAACATTACAGCTGACCCAGTGAATGGGAACTGTTCTCATTTCAATTTGAAATCCTTTTAATGATTATTTTGGATTATTTTGTGCTTAATTTATCTCAGAGCAGCATAAAATTGAGTTTTTGCTGATTTTAGCCTCGTTTTGAATAGGGCAACTATGAAAGGATAAAAGAAATGATTAACCAGCTGAATGAAACAGAACTTGTCACATCAACATAATGAGGGGCTCCTTTATCCCTCAAATGCAGTTCCTTGTAATTAATATATCATTTTTTTGTTGAAGAAAAGCTGTCATAGTAGCCAGATGTCATTAATTTATCTGCTACCAGCATTTCTTTAGTGACCTTTAAAACATGTTTCATGGTTCATAAAGGAGGATGGTCCGTTAGTAATAGTTATGTTAGTGAGATACAAGAGATCATAATTGAGATCACAAGTCAGGTGTCAGAGTCAGCTACAGTTTATAAGCAGAATAATAAACTATATAAAGCAAAATCAAGCCCAAGCAGCTAACAGATAAAATTGTGATACTACTTTTTTAAGCCTGATGGTATCGTCCGAGTACTTTTACAGTTGAGTCAAAGTTGTCAAACAATACATCAGAGGAGACACATTAAGAATTACAGCCTCTTTCCAGTGTATTTCTTTTTGCATGATGACATTTTGGGGGCTGAAGAAATCTGGTGCTCCGCTTCCTCAGATAGGCTCATCACAGCAGAACTGCCTTGCCATCAGTAACCGGGGGCCTCTCTGCACCCCCTTCTGCTTTGGCCTGTAATGGAAATGTGTAATTAAAGAGTCACATTTATGTTTGGTAATCTCCTGTAGCATTTCTAAGATTTCCCCACTAATATCCAATCAAAAAGGTTTTCATTTGTGAAGGGAAATCTACATATTTGTAGTAATGGCAATCATATTAAAAATAAGGCCCTGGGGACTTTTGAAGTTACTCTTTGATTTTTTTTTTTCTTCTTCTTCAAAAAAGGAAAAATCTGAATTTTTTCCCCCCTCTTCTGCAGTCCGGCCTAGAAAAGAGCATAGAGAGGGCCATAGCTGAAGGGGACATTGCAAAGGCGGAGGAGATGAGCGACAGACTCGCCACTCGAGAGGTACGTTGTGCTGATAAGAGATCTTTGGGGTGCTCCCGCTGTGACAAATCAGGCTAATGGATCCGTGGCCATTTCTGCTGGAAAGACATAGAGGAACAAAAACACACGCAGACACCCACCATTCAGTCCTGCAGCCCTTTTCCATTGAGTTAATGGAAAGCCCTCCCCTTAGTTTTGAAGTGCTGCAGTGTCTTAAGGACTTTTGGCTCTGCTTTTTAATGAAGGGTACATTGCTTTCAAGCCAACTGTTAAATCATTCTTCAGGTAAGAGTTTCATACCTTTGAAGTGTACATGTCTCTAAATGCAGTGCCTGAAGTTTTGTAACTAACCACCTTGGCAGGCATCAAGGATCAAGTGGTTTGAAACTAATTTAGCATAAAATGTAGCCCACACACACACACACACACACACACACACACACACACATACACATAATTGTGGTTAAAAAGACATACAGCTGCGGTGGTACTTCTCCACTGGGGAAACTGCTGTACTTTGAGCATCAAAGTAAAACTTCTTTGTTTCATGATGCATGTTGCTTACGGAATCCCATAAGCTTTTTCCGTTTTGTAATAATAGCAACACAAACATGTATAACACTGTAGGCTCAGATTTCATTTTCTGTTCTGGATTGCAATATAGTTGCAATGTAGGCGGGTCCTCTGGTTTAGAAAATATTTTTTAACATAGAAACCTCGGAGTGTCCCATATAATGTAATGCTCCCTTACTATAGGTTTATGTCTTGGCTACCTGTTGTATTTATTTAAACGTACACTACAAAAGTTTGGGGTCACTTACAAATTTCCATACCACGCCATTAAAGACAGAATACCAGCTAATCTGAGTGGGTGGCTGACCTTTAATGCAATATTTACATTTCCCATTATCAGCAACCATTCATCCAATGTTCCAAAGACACATTCTGTTTACTAATCTCATATCATTTGAAAAAACTGAGAAAACATTGGAGAACCCTTTTGCAATTATGTAAGCACATAATGTAATCGGAACTGCTGCCTTGGTTAAAAAAACACAATGCAACTGATCTCAGCTGGTATTCTGTCTGTAATGGATGGAAGGAAATTCCTAAGTGACCCCAAACATTTGACCAGTAGTGCAGTTTTCCAAGAAATCCTTTTTTGTCCATCAGTTCAGCATGGGGGACAGTTCTAAATACTACAATACCAATAAGCCTGTGTCGTTGATGCTATGTAGAAGCCAAAATTGACCAAAAATCAAAAAAGTGAATTCATTTAAAGGAATAGTTCAACATTTTGTTAAATAGTCTTTTTCACTTTCTGGCAGAGATGAGAAAATAAATAACTACTCTTATGTCTGTACGCTGAATATAAAGTTAGAGGCAGCAGCCAATTAGCTTAGTTTAGCATAAAGACTGAAAACAGGAGGAAATAGGTAGTCTTGCTCTGTAAGAAGGTAACAAAATCTGCCTGACAAAATCTCAAAAGCTAACCAACTCTTTATATCTTGTTTATTTTTGTTTTTTTACTCAAAGAACCAGATATTTCTGACACCAGTTTTGTGTTTTGTACTGATGATTAAACCAGGTGGGCGCATCGCTGCAACAGTAAATAGACTCACAATTGAAAGCATTATCCGTCGTTCAGACTAAATGTGTCACCCAAAAAGATAATTTTCTGCAAGAAATGACATCACAAAACTGAAGAACAGATTTTGTTTGCATGAGATTTCATTCCTGTTATTTAATTTTTCTTTTTCATAATGTTAGTAAATCTTATAAACCTCACCCTCTTGAATAAATAAGTCGGCTCTAACAACAAGAGTCTGTGTTTAAAAATGAAGGGGGGAAAAAGCAGTTGTACTATTCATGGAATTGTCTTACAAGAGTGGCCCTGGTATCTCCAGTGTGTAATGGACATTAGTGTGCAGCATCAGAGCCTTTATACTCCCATCTTAACTGCTAGCAGAGTGGTCAAATATGGGGAAGTTAAATGAAAGCTCTTGTGAGTGGCACCTGCGCTGTGCTTTCAGAAAGCCTCTTAGAGCGCTGGTGGATTGGTTTTAGCCTGAGCCGAGGTTCCTGCCTCCCTGGCACCTGCCTTGCGTCTTGCCAGAACCGTGATGGAACGTGACAGCATTCTGGCATTCACAGCTTATTGTTTAGCAGCGATAACTTCATTTCATGGGAGTGTAGTCAATTGACCATTTTGAAATCCCCAAAACGTAGGAGACGTACATTTCTTTATCCTTCACTTTTGAATACAAAGAAACGCATTGCTGAACACATGGGGAGTATGAAGAGAAGTGGCAGCTAAAAGGCAAAAAAGTTTGAAGGATTGTGAATCAGTTAGAAATGATTATATTATATCTTACACGATGCAGCTTGTAATGCAGATAGCATTAAGACCAATGTTTGTTTACAGCACTCCTGTTCACTTCTGACAGGATTCGCTGTGACAAACATTTAGAGGATCAATAATCCCCACTGTGGCCAGAATCAATTTCAAGGTTATAATTGAGTGGCTCATTTGGTACGGAATGGCTTAGATGTTTAATTTGTTTACGGTCATAACACCAAGACATGATTGTGGCAGGCTTTTCACTGGAAGAATAGGAACAGGTTTTCCTTGCAAAAAATGCAAAAGCATTCCGACAGCTGTGAAGAACTAAAGAGGCCTGTTTGTCCCTCTAGGCATTGTTTTGTTAAGAAAACGCTAGTACATGTTGGATGACAATGTTTCAGTGTATTTTCATCCTCCATCTAAAGGTTTCCCACTTATCTCCTCTAAGCAAAGGGAAATGGGAGAAAGATAGAGAGCTTGCTGTCAGAATGCCCCCTTTTATAAAATAAAATGTTTGTTTCTGCTGTTTTGAGCTCCCTCAAATCAATTAATGATTTTAATTTGCTCTACTTTCTTCTTTTTTTAATCTGAACATTAAAACAATTGTTTAAAAAACAGTTTTGAAGGCTCCTTACAAATTCTGAGATGTGTGTTCTTTCATCTGTCAAACTTCTGAGACGTGCTGCTCGGATATTGCAGGTTGAGGTTTTTTTATTCTCATTTTTAAATATTTCCCAAGGCTTCGAGTCTTTGTTTCAGATGAATTCATAAAGACATGCTTCGCTTCTTCGTAAAAGTAATAACGCCCCCGAAAATAGCGTTAAGAAATCACATCCACTTTTAGCTAACAAAATATTGTCTACATTGCTTAGACAAGGCTCTCTAATGTATTCCTTTAAACTATACAGATAGGGTTTCTTTTTCTAGAAGATGTCTGTTGATCCTCCTCAACCCGTTTAGATGTCTTTTCACAAGCCTTAGGAGACACAGAATGTAAAATGTAAAAACCTTCTCGTCCCTAAAGTAGTCGTCCTAGTAGTTCACTAGATTAAAAAGTGAAAGTCCTCAAATTAAGAAGACTGGGTTACACAGCTGCAAGTTGCATATGGGCTAATTAATTCAGTAATTAGCATTACACGGAGTGACTGACACATATGGTATAAACGGCTCACAGCCTGACAGGAGGCTTGATAGCATCCAGCAGCTCATATTTGACAGATTGATTTTGCAGCTATTCGTTGATAAACCAGTGCAAAAAGCTGATAAGTCATCAGGACTACAAAGCACAGTGGGGCTTCCTATGTCGTCTAAAGTGTAGTATGACCCGCAGGAAAAGGTGTAATGTCTTGGTTCAGTACATACACAAGACATAAGTACATAATCTCTTCTTTCTATTTTCTCAAAAAAAAGGTTTACAACTGTTTTTTAAAGCTGTTGTAGGTTCTGGGTAGCTCTGGTTAACTGCTCTACTGTTTAGGATTTAGATCCAGTAGAACCATATCTATACATTTTGGTAGAATTTTGATTATACCAAGTAATATACTGCACATATGCTGCTCTCTAGTATGCCCAAACACATGTACAGTTGTGCTCACAAGTGTATGAACCCATGCTGTAATTGATTAAAAAGAGGAATAAAAAAATCAACATTTGGAAATTGATCTAAATGCCTAATTAAAAACAATTACGAAAATCCAACCTTTAAGGACACCAATATTCTTTGTGAATAAATAATGTACCATATATAAATAAATGTTCTTCCTTAAAATACAGGGGGCATAATAAGACACAACCCTATGTTAAATTCCCATAGAGGCAGGTAGATTTTAATTTTTAAAGGCCAGTTATTTCATGGATCAGGATACTATGCATCCTGATAAAGTTCCCTTGGCCTTTGGAATTAAAATAGCCCACCCACCATCATCACATACCTTTCACCATACCTAGAGATTGGCATGTTTTTATTTCAGTTAACCTAATAGCTGGTTTTGATTTGCGAGATGATTTTATGGAAAATACCCCATGCCAATCTCTAGGTATGGTGAAGGGTATGTGATGACATTTAATTATTAACTCTAATGGCAATGTTTAACAATGTAATGCTTTAAGATGTTAAATTGTTATTTTATTGTAGTCAAAAATGAAATGTACTCTATTGTCTTATTTTGTACATTGTACAATTTCTTAAAACATAGAATTACATTACAACATTTGAACTAACCTATCTTGGGCACTACCAAGGTGCTCTTGAGCAAGGCACAGAACCCCCACAGAACCACCACCGCCTTTCCATGGGCAGCCCCATCACTCTACATCTCTCCATTAGTGCATGTATAGGACCTGAGCATGTGTGTGTAATTCAGACTTGTGTTTAATGTGTGTAATAACAACAGAGTTTAAATTGTAATTTCCCCTTGTGGGACTAATAAAGGATACATTAAATTAATTTAAATTAACAAAGCCTAGTCATCAGCATAGAGAAAACCGTCTAAATCAACTGCAGATTTAATATCGTTTAGGCCTACACATATTAGGAAGAGTAAGGGTCCTAGGATTGATCTTTGTGGAACTTCACACCTGACCACTTCTAGATCGGATAAGGTTCCATTCATACATGCACATACATGTTGAATATGATTACTTAGGTTTGTTTTGAACCAACAAAGTGCTAGGTTAGGTTATTGCACCTAATAGCCTCAAAATCATTGCATCAAAGGAAATTATTTTCTGTTTCAAAAGTCAATCAGAACAATGTGATTTTCTGGTCTTCATTTAGCGCTGTACCCAAAATAAAGATGACTGCTACTGTACTTTGTACAGTACTTTCTTTGTTACACTAATTAACCCTCTCATTGTTGTATTTCAAACAACATAATCCTTGCAACAAATAATTACTCCTTCATGCTTTTTTCTCTTTTTATAACAGAGCCACTGAGGTCTTTTGAAATTGTCAGGAGCTGTACTTTATATATAGTAAGTGGGCATATTTCACCACAAAAGACCGCCACGCCATGTTAGAGCTTACAGTTTCCCCATAGCACTCATCACAGCTATTAAAGTGGCATTACCACTTCAAAACAGAAACTCTTTTAGTCTGTGACAATTGGGGGTGTCAAGTCCATTTCATTACTTCCAAGAGCTAAAGAATATGAAAAATAAAAATAGTTGCATGGCTGCTGGCCAATCCTGAACCAACAGGAAAGAAGCAGGCCTGCAGATGGCATATAGAGTAACGTGTTCTAAAAGGCAAATTTTATTTTCAGTCTATGCAGTGAAAAATAGCTAGGTCCTATTGAGGATCCGAATAATTCAGCCATACCTGGTGTTCAACTCTTCAGACAGTTTTATAATATAAGAATCACTGTGTCTTATCTTTTTGGAGCTGTAAAGTTCAACCGTGCTGGTGCAATCTCTCTCACAGCAGTCAGTTGGAAATGGGCAGTCTCTCAGATTATTAGCTGATGATCAAATGTATTAGAAATGCATTACAATCTAGTGGATGTGTAGTGCAGTAAATTGACCTCATAGTTTCTTGATATATCCTGTATTCCCTGGCTACATTTCTATCTAATAACCCAGTAACTGGCTGTAATCCCAACACAATCTTACTTACAACTCGTCACATACGGCCGCTTGGACAGGACCCCTCCGCATTAGGTTTATGACGCTCTAGGTAACCGTTTTCCCAATGTACAGGGTTGGGTTAGGAAACAAAACTACTTGGTTAGGTTTAGGAAAAGAATGTGGTTTGGGTTCAAATAATGTAATTAAAAAAATAAAGTAGGTTTGTTACATGACTTATGTACGTGGCGTTTATTGAGTACGTTAATTTATGGAAGTTACAATAACTCAACATTGACTTTTGGTTTCTCATGTGAGGAAGGGGGAAAGTCCTGCGTTTGTTTGACCCATCCCCCCTCCGAACTCGGATTTTGACGCTCTTCATACTACACCTTTGCTAACTTAAAAGCCCAGTGCATCTGATAAAGACGCTAAAGTTGGGAGTGAGAATGGGTAGGTAATCCAGGTCAGATCTCATCAGGTTCACTGACCTTTCCCATCCAGCCCAGTAGTTTCCCCAGGCGTTGAATGAAATTGTTGACCTCTTTTTCTACTGTAGTAGAGATGTGTTCACCATTGAGGAAAAAGAACTTACTGAAGGGCAATAAAGTTAACATAGACTGTGGCCAAGGCTCCACTGTTGTCATAAGTGAGGTCAAAACGCCACTTTTTAGCATACCTCTCTGGATATGTTTACATGCACTCACTGTAAATATGTCATTATTACATGTTTTTTCACACTTACTGCATACATGTCATAAGCACCTTCCTCAGAGAAACATGTTTAAGATGTCTGGCTTATCATATCATATCACAGCAACAGCTTGCATGACTCGGAAAAAAAAAATTGTTCTTGACAATTTCGATCACTATTTCTGAGAAACTCAATGATGCTCTGTCAGAGTAGAAAGACAATGTGTAAAAGCCAGGAACACTTTCTGATGCTTTTTTGTTTCTGACAATGTTCGCAAAACAAAATGGTGAATAAATTGTATATTATAGTATAGTATAAAATCATACGCGTTTGTGTTGAGTTGTGCATAGTATTAGGGCTGCAACTTTTCATAGTCGATTAATCTGTTGATTATTTTCTCAATTAATTGGTTAGTTGTTTGATCCATAAAAATGTCAAAACATGGTGAAAAATGTGAATCAATGTTTCCCAAAGCCTAGGATGGCATCCTCTAATGTCTTGTTTTGTCCACAACTCAAATATATTCAGTTTACTGTCACAGAGGACAGAAGAAACGTGAAAATATTCACATTTAAGAAGCTGGAATCAGAGAAATCGTATTTAAAAAATAAAAAAAATGACTTAAACCTAATAATCGATTATCAAAATGGCATTTAATTTAATAGTTGGCAACTAATTGATTAATAGGTTTCAGCGCCTGTGTTGTGTTGGATTGTTAACTCAACAACCCTAATCTAGCCTCATGTTTGACCGGTGGCTTCCTGTACTCTGGATGACCTCTTTTTAGACCTTGTTTTGAGAATGATTAACCCGATCAGTTGAAACTGTTTGAGAAGTGCTCCCTCCTAATAGTTAGATCACTTTATATACAATAATTAACCTAATGAATATGTATTAACTCGAGCCATTTATGGTTTCTGTAGTGTTTGAACTTGCGGATGGTTATAATATCCCTCATTATGTTCCAGCTCGTATTTCAATAGAAGCAGCAGCTGAAAGTAAAGGCCCACTGTCCTTGAAATCTACCCTTTGGAAAGCCTCGCCTAAATGCCGTGAAACAAAGGTGCTGCGGCATTTTGTCGGAGGAGACATGGTGGCTTAGTTGAAACAAAGAGCTGAACTAAGAGTGTTTCATGATATTTATGTTATTTAGCACCTTTTCTTTTTTTTTTTTTTCTCACCACCTTCTCCCCATGTTTGTAATCAAAAAATTAATGAGCAGCGCTTTTGTGGAAAGCAGGCTTTATCAGATTTTGACTTCCCCCGCCCCTCATCAGAGTAGGAGGCTGACTGTCTCCCCTGCAGTTTCCCCCTACAGCCCACCCCCCCAATAACCTCAAAGAGAGTTTAGGGAAACTCCTCTTTGTTCATTTTTCCTACAGCATAAGCAATTTATCACTGAATGAACTTTTATTGTATCTCTGGATGACTCACATTAAATTTTCGCCCATTAATTTTGAAATGGGTACTAAGCTTTTATCAAATGCCTGGGAATCTCATTTGGATTATTGTATTTCATTAATTACTTGATAGACAAAGCATACTTTTCAATGTAGATTTGTGTGCTGTTTAATTAATTAGCATGTTTTCTCTTTTAATTAAAGCCATTTTTTTTTAAATAAAGCCCACAGCAAAACACATATATAATTTGTTTGTAATTAGGCCTTAATTGGTGGTAGTGGAAGCTTAGCACCCTCGGTTTCTTTTTTCATGATTGCCATTTTATTGCCAGTCACTCATTAATTAAACTGTTTTTTCTAATTAGCTAATAAAACTGTTGATGGCATGTTATTGTAAGTGTGAGTTCAAAGCTTGCTAATAAGCCTACCCTACTCAGAAGAAGTGAGATAATGGAATGTGCACAAAGCAGGCGAACTTTAGAGATTTTTTTGTCTACTCCCTAAAGATGGCATGTCACGACCATCCAGCATCAGATTACTAATAGAGAAAAATGTAGACATGACTGTTCTACTGTGCCTTCCCTGGAGTGGCTTTCTTTTTGCTTGCCATTTTGTTTTGTTGGTCAAGTGGAGGCAAGATTATACAAAACACAAACAGTGCATAGCTAATATAGCTACTGTACATGGAGGTGCATGCTGTGATAGTTGGACTTAGCCTTGCTATGGAAATAAGGCTTTCACATTATTAAGGTAGTTGAAGTAATTCAGAAAAATACAAGTTACCATTAAACTTCTAAGCACAGCTGGAATGCTTAGTTGAGTAATTAATGAGTCAACTGAGCAGTGTTCGAATGTAACCAAGTACATTCACTAAAGTACATACTTCACTACAAATGTGAAGTACTTTCATTTTATTGTGAAGTATTTCTCTGAAATGTTCCAGTTGATTATTTCATTTCAAGCCACTTTTTGATCAACTACATTCTTTTTTTACAGCCTATGGTTACTAGACTACTTATTAATATTTCACATGCAAAACATATGATGGTCGTATAACATATAATGCAAGAACTACTCAGTAGTAAATTTGAGCTGACACAATTAGTTGATTAGTCGGTCGACAGTAAATGAATCTGCAACTATTTTGATGATGATTAATCCTTTTAATTAATTCTTCCAGCAAAAAAAGCCAAACATTTCATGGTTCCAGCTTCTTAAATATAATATGAGGATTTGCTCCTTTCCAGTATCCTAAATTGTTAAACAACGGTTTTGGACTATTGCTTGGACAAAACATGTAATTTAAAAATGGCACTTTTGTCTCTGGGGAATTTTAATGGGCATTTCTCTCTATTTATTTAAGCAATTAATCGAGAAAACAATGATTAGACTAATCAGTAATAAGACTAATCCTTAGTTGCTGCTTACACATTCATGCATCAGGAAGAATAATCTAAAGATACAAGATATAATAGCATGACACTCACATGGGGCATTTGTATAAGTACTTAGTTTACTATATTTTGCTAATAAATATATGAGAATAATAAATGAGTATTTTCACAGCATGGTTTTGCTACTGTTACTTAAGTACAGAACCTTATAGGATATTTCCTCCACCACTGCAATCAGCAACTATTTTGATAATTGATTTAGAGATTAAGGATTCTTTTAACCCTTGAGGTAATGTTGTGAATCACTATCTATTGTCTAATGTACAACCTGAAACTGGTTGATTTGCCTTCTTTGTGTCTACTCCAGTCTATTGCTATTACTAAGTGAATGAAACTTTGTCTTCCTTTCTTTTGTAATGCGATATGGGTGGTATTGATTGACCTCTTGATCTCTGCAACACTGAGGCTTTGCAACCACAAACACATTTGTCTTCCCCCGCTGCCTCAGTTTGAAGAAATTATGCTGAAATAACACACAAGCTGCCTCATCTGATATTCATTTCTTTCTTATATAGCCCTGCTTTCCAAAGTTGACTAAGGCCACATTATTTAGGCATTAAGGTACTGTGATAAGGGAATTAGGCTGGTCATTAATCGTTTACACGTCAAATGCAGCAGAGCAGCTCGGGGAGGTGATTTAGCGAGGCAAAGCCATATAGCCCTTGTTAATCCACCTCTCACACGTTTTAATTGGAAGAAGCTTCCTGGATAGGAAATTTATGAATGGGTTTAAGGCCATTTCTTCCTTAAAGCCATCATTTATTTCTTATTGTTAGTAGGAGCTTTAACACTTTATCCACATTGAGATGTATTTTTCTCATCTTTCATTCAGCTATTGTCTTTTTGCACTTGCTGTTTAATTGCCACAGTGTTTTATGTGGACCCTGCGCCGCTCATAAAGACTTCCTAATGCTTCTTTTATTTATCAAACACCTCAGAAATGATGCAATAGAACAGACACACACATGAAAACAGAGTGTGAAACTGTCATTTAGATAGACTTGGTTTCTGTATGGCCTATACAGCGTTAATGCAGAGTTTTTTTGTTTTTTTTTCAGGCCCCATGTTTGGGTCTCCACTTGAATCTCCATGACGACCCAAACATGAATGAACAGAAAACAGTACTATTGACTTAACCCTCCTAGTGGCCTTAAGCTGCTGCAGTGCCAGCATTTTGCATGATGATTTTTTTTTTGCTCTCAAATCTTCCAAAGGTCAGAGTATTAATCCTCTGAATAAACCCTGTTTTTATCAGGGCTGTGCCTAGGCCACACAAGAGAGGGGCACAAGGCACAGAAACATGGCTGTGATGGACAACTAATTGTATATTAATATGTGGCAGAGTGGGAAGAATTGCCTTTTAGGAGCCAGATAAACAAAGAATGCAGGAGGTTTTCCTGTCTCTTGCTTTTATCCCAGCGTTGTACTTTCATTCTTATTTTTCGCCAGCCTCTGATGTGAAAGGATTTGGCACTAAGATGCAAACGGAGGGGAGGGGGGGTGGGGGATCCTGAAAAGTGGATCAAAAAAGTAAATGAAAAATAATGTCATATTACTGAAAATATGAGAGGCTAATTTGTGCCGACTTTTTGCTAATTTTGTTCTCGCCACAGAAAGAGGAGCCGTCACCTGCTCGGCGCCACAGCGCTGACAGTGCCAGTGATCCATGAAATAAGCTGCCGCTGGCTTTGTTCAGATAAGAATGAACAAATCTGCACAATGTACTGCTCTCGGAATCTCATTTTCATACTTGCATGCAGGCTAAAAGAAATAAGCTGTTTGCAGGCTTGATTAATCAGACATTTGAGGGTTTTTTTGTCTCTTTGATCTGTTCTGTCTCCTAGGTAACTTGGGTGACATTAATGTTGAGCCCCAGTAAAGACAATCAGGGATTGTTGACTTAACTGATAAAAAGGGAAAAGAATTAAAGACCTTTAATGCTTTAAATATAGTAAATGCTATGTTGTGAATTTAAAAGAGAGGCATGGAAGTGGGTTTTAATTTTGCTTTTTTGTTTGGGAAGGCGTGTTTTCAAGGCCTTTCGCATTGCAAATGCAACCCCACAGGAGATCCGGGTAATGTGGGTAATCCTGGTGTAGAAAAAAAAAGAAAAAAAATCTCTGTCTGTAAATCTCCAAATGAAACCATTTAGCATCAAGCAGTTTTATTTGATTTGCTCCCAGACTGATGTGTGTGTGTGTGTGTGTGTGTGTGTGTGTGTGTGTGTGTGTGTGTGTGTGTGTGTGTGTGTGTGTGTGTGTGTGTGTGTGTGTGTGTGTGTGTGTTGTGTGTGTGTGTGTGTGTGTGTGTGTGTGTGTGTGTGTGTGTGTGTGGCTGGGGGGGGGTTCCTAGTCAGCAAGAGCTGTTCTCTGATTTGTCAACAATTAAATAAACATCCGGTTTATAATGTGCATTGCAGACATGTAAAAGCATTGGTCACCCACACCACTCCATCGAGGAGCAGGGGACACCCTGGTGGGACTTAATCTGCTCTCAAATCTCCTGCAAATGTAAGAGCAATCACCCGTTATAACTCTCTTTAAGAGGGAGAAAACACGATTTGAGGAATTAAAAACCTATAAAATGGCAAAGAACTGGAGAACTGTCATAGTATGTACGCTTCAGGTTATGCAGACGCTTTCACAAATCTTCCAGTGACTGTATAGCTGAATGCCTTGAGGGCCCAGCCAGAGCCCAGTACTTGCAGCCAGCCGAAGCCCTTATCTTAAATCCAAGCAAAGTACCATTAATCTTTTTGAAAGACCTTTATGGCTTTTAATGTATCCCAAATTAGAACATTTTACACCCTTGGTTCCTGAAATGTGGTGATAAAAAGCCTTTAGAGTTTAATTTTTCCTGCCTGCTCGCTCTTACCTGCTTAATCCCAGCATGCATTAGGAGATATTTTAGTTTCAGTCTTTCTAATAAAGTTTATCCCACTTAATTATAATTGAAACATTTTTTTTCCAGCAGGTCTTTTTTTTTTCTTTCTTTTCTTTTTCTTCAAGTGGCGCAGTGGTGGCACACTTCTTCATTACCTTAAGACTCTCCCCCCCCACCCGATTGTACTCTGAATATTACAGAGAATTACCCAAAGGTTTGGTGAAATTGTTCCAAGTTGTTTATCAAAGTTTGCCTTTGCTTGAATAACAAACCTATCTCAGGAGTGACAGAGGAGGCAGGATTTTTCTCTTTGTTTCCTGTGCTTCTGTGTGACTGGGGTTATTGGGATTATTCTGCTCCACAATACATACGTCTTTCCTGGGATTTGAATGTTTGCCTCTTGCAGTCACGGTCATTCTCTTCACTTGTGATTTCAGGGACTGCCTGCAGTACTCCAAACAGAAAAAAGTCTCTTTTACACTAGTGATCAGTGAAAAATACCAGTGCAATGTTTTTGAGACGGAGGGAGAAAAAAAAAGGCAAAATGCTGAGCATTTTTTTCCTCATTGTTTATGTATTCCCTTATTTCATTTGCACATTAAACAAGAAAACGAGAAGTAATCAGAAGGAAACAATGCACAGGAGAGACTATAAGTCAGGAGCTTAAAATATGACTTCTTCTTAAAACACCCCCAAACAAAAGGCAAAACAGATTAGAATCATTTGTAATTGCATTGTAATTTATGAAGCTATAGGGGACTTCACCCCCACTCAAATACACACACACACACACACACACACACACACACATACCCCACACACACACACACACACACAGATATCTGTACACATACACGTTGTAGAACCCTGTCATTCATACCATTGCAGATTATAAACAGTTTGTAGGGTTGAATTTTTCAAGAAAAACACAAGAAGCACTTCTAAAATACTGGTTGTTTTCATTATTGATTAATCTGCCAATTATTTTCCCTAGATTAATTGTTCGGTCTAAAAATAGCTCAAAAATTGCCCATCCTGTTTTCCCAGAGCCCAGTGGTGACGTCTTTAAATAGCTTGTTTTGACGGACCAACAGTCCCAAACCCGCAGATATTAAATTTATCAAAAATAATAATGTAATATTAAATTCTATCAGAAAATACAAAGAAAAGCAGCAAATATTGATATTTGACAAGATGGAATCAGTGACTTAATGACTTGAACAAATCGAGTATCAACATGTTCTGTTAACCTGGTGAAGCGACCGATTGTTTCAGCTTTAACGTCTGTTTCAGAAACAGGAAATTTTCTTTTAACAATTCAATAAAACACATTATAAAACCAGATGTCTTAAGGAGAGGAATTGCTTGTCGTATAATGGCAGTTGGAGAATAAACCGCTAACACACTGCACTTCTTTGTTTTTCCCGAAAAAAAATATACTTATTTAGTACATCCTTGTATGTTCATTACACATGTCAAATGTCCTGATATTACTCTTCACCTGTTTCCTTTATATTTCCACATCATCTTGTTGCATCATGTTTAACTTATCGATTTTGGTAACCATACAATGTGCAAATGTTTCTCTGCTGTAGTAAATTGTTGGACATATTATACACTGTCAGCAGTCTGCATGTTGTAGGAAAGCAGGACAGCAGACATGTGTTGAGGGTTGTGCTGTGGTGTGGAGGAGGCAGCAGCAGCACAGGGAAGCAGAGACACTGACGACAGCCACCCTGACACATCCGCCAGAAAGGCTTCTTCTCGCCACAGACTGATTTCCATTCTCTAATGGGCCTCTCCTCTGTCTGCCTCTAAATAGCTGGCTGTAAAAATCGCTCAAGCCGCTGATTGCCGTGACTTTGTGCAACGCAAACAGGAGGAGGAAGCTTTGAGGGCAGCGCAGAAAAGGAAGAACCAAATAGCCTGGGGGTAGGACGTCTCTCTCTGTCCTCATGTTTGTGTTTGCCATCATATCTGCCATGTGTGACACTCTGGGCTTAAGTACAGTCAAGCTAGAGCTACTGAAACCGGCATTAGCTGGACTTTGAATGATTACTCACGCAGAGATGGAAGTTGACAGCTATTCATAATAAAAGGTTTAGTAATTTCATGTTTTTGTTTCTGTGTTTCAGGTTTGAGGCTAAAAGACGATGGGAAACCAAAAGCAACATGGGCTTCATGTGACGAACACGGAGGAAAAGGAAAACGACTGTTGTTGTCTTTAAGTTAATTGGATGAAAGTAGCGTTTTTAATGGCGGGCTGATCCCATTTCTTTTTATACACTTTGTATATTTTGAAGACTTCTCAACAGCCGTGTGTGTGTGTGTGTGTGTGTGTGTGTGCGTGTGTGTGCGTGTGTGTGTGTGCGCGTGTGTGTACGGGTGGGGAGTCACAGAGTTGGCTAAGGAGAAACCAATCCAAAGAGGACAAGCGAGAGACAAATTATGGAGCATTCAAATTAATTCCTAAGGCGCCCATTGGTGTCTGTATTGTGTTATTTTTCATTACATTTCAGTGATTTTTAGCGTTCTACACCCCCCCCCCCCCCCCCCCCTTCAAATTAAATCTGGTGTACATTACTGGATGATGCGTTTATTTATTGCTGTAAAGTGGGTTAATCATGAAGGCGCTCTTTTCTTCTTCTGAGGAAGAGAAAGGAAAGATTAAGGCCCTAATGCAATGTACAGGATAATGTGCGATAGGATTTGGGAGAAGAAAATGAAATTTGGCTGCTGTAAACAGTTGTGAGCAGTTGTAAACTGGAAGTTGAGTGAACGTTTTGGGGGTGGGGAGATTGAGGGGGGGGGTGAACATGAAACAGAGGCTTTGCTGTTGGCCCTCACCCATGCTGGGAGACATGCTATTGTTTCTCAGTCCGAACAAGAGGCACGCGCTGTTTCTCGCTGCTCATTGTGTGATGAGCTCTCTTCAGCATCTATAAACTTGCGTCGGTTCCTCTCGCTTTTACTTTGATCTTTTTTGGATCTGCAGCGTTTTCTTCCACAGCTATACTCGCGCTTCTCCGATGCTCATCCAGATTCCAGGAAGTGTTAATTGCAAACAGCGTGCAAAAAAAAAAGCACGATAATTACTTTTATTCATAATGCTTGCTTATATATATTTTTTTCAACCATAGACAATTATTGCTTTGCTCCAAGGTAATGAGAATTCAAATTAATCCCACCTACGTTGTTTGCATTTCACATATTTGGGCACTTTGTCCCTTGGTGTGGAGCAGTACTCTCCTAGCTTTGCTGTGTAGGCTGAAACAGGACGAGAAAAAAAAAAAAACTAAACTTCAGAAATAAAAACTTTATAGGCAATTATTACACAAAACACCTGAGCTGAAGAAACCTAGACATGAGCTATATAATGTGAGATATGTGTATAAAAACAATAGATTTTTCACAGAAATGTGAAAAATCTAGCTTTCCGTATCATTTTACATCCAAGCCAATCACACGACTGTGTGTCTGAGAAGCTGTCAGTTGGTGCGAATTGGTGCTAATTAAACTATTAATTATCTCTGTAATGAGGCGCGAGTTAAAACTGTGTTAAGCACATCAAAGTACAACATGGGATTTCTTCACTTTGATGACTGCTATGAAAAATATATCTTGACTGAAGAGAGAGGAAACATCAGAGATGCTTTATTAACGAGACAAAAAGAAGTCATATTTTGGAGCCTTCAAAAGATTTTGGATCACTCCTCCAGAACAACGTCGCGGTTTAAATAGTCCGTTTTACTTAAAGGTGCTCTAAGCGATGTTGCAGGTTTTTTTGAGGCTACAGGATTTTTTTGTCACATACAGCTAACATCTTGTCACTATCCGCTAGCTTCCTGTCCCCTGAACACACTGTAAAAAAATGCGGTCTCTGTAGACAGCCCAGGGTCTTCAAACGCCAATAATAAAAACCTGCACAACAAATTATTACAGTGTTCCAGCCTATAACCAACAAAAAGGATTTCCATCACACCACAGCAGCGTTAGCACGTAGGCTACTTTCACAATACGCGTTCATGACTCAACCAACTGCTTTTTGTCTGTTAAAGGAGCCTGGGCTGTCTACAGAGGCCGCGTTTTTTTACAGTGTGTTCAGGGGACAGGCAGCTAGCAGATAGTGAGGATTTTTTGCAGTGGTTCAGGGGACAGGCAGCTAGCAGATAGTGGGGAGATGTTTTTTACAGTGTGTTCTGGGGACAGGCAGCTAGCAGATAGTGAGGAGATGTTTTTTACAGTGTGTTCTGGGGACAGGCAGCTAGCAGATAGTGAGGAGATGTTTTTTACAGTGTGTTCTGGGGACAGGCAGCTAGTGAGGAGATGTTTTTTACAGTGTGTTCTGGGGACAGGCAGCTAGTGAGGAGATGTTTTTTACAGTGTGTTCTGGGACAGGCAGCTAGCAGATAGCGAGAAGATGTTTTTTACAGTGTGTTCTGGGGACAGGCAGATAGCGAGGAGATGTTTTTTACAGTGTGTTCTGGGACAGGCAGCTAGCAGATAGTGAGGAGAGGTTTTTTACAGTGTGTTCTGGGGACAGGCAGCTAGCAGATAGTGAGGAGATTTTTTTTACAGTGTGTTCTGGGGACAGGCAGCTAGCAGATAGTGAGGAGATTTTTTTTACAGTGTGTTCTGGGGACAAGCAGATAGTGAGGAGATGTTTTTTACAGTGTGTTCTGGGGACAGACAGCTAGCGCATAGTCACAAGATGTTTGCTGTATGTTATAAAAAAACTCTGTAACCTAAAAAGCATTGCTTAGAGGGCTTGAGGGCGGCTGTGGCTCAGTGTAGAGCGTTGCCTGCCAATCGGAAGGTTGGTGGTTCGATCCTCGCCCCTGCAGTCATTGTCGAAGTGTCCTTGGGCAAGACACTGAACCCCGAGCATAGAGCACATTTAAAGGTGTGGTTATTGCGTATTTCAACATTGCACAATTTCCAAATAAGAACTTTTCAAGAAGGTTATAGCCGGTATAACATTTCTCAAGATCTTGCATTCAAAACATAGGGCAGAAAGCATCTGTTAATATGTGTGTTTTCCATATGTAAAAGCCATGTACTGTAGCCATTTTTTTAAGTGAGTAGTTGTCAGTGAACATTGCCAGCGCTCATCCAAGAGCAGCGCGGCGCCGTATCAATAGCATCTCACTTTATTAATCTCTTGGAACACAGGGTAATGCCTTGAGCAGAGATGATAGTGCTTTTAAGCTGGAAAATCCACTTTCTCACTCTCGTCATGTCGAGGAGCTGTTTTCCACAGTCTGCTCCTGGAGGCCAATCTTAGCCTCTGACCTAGGCTGATTTGTTGTGAAACGCGGAGACAAATTCCTTGGGCACATGTCGAACCACTTCTAGGAAAAGTGTTTGTTGTGTAGTGTGTGGGGGTGTGGAGAGAAAAACACCCAACAACAACAATCCCATTAAATGGTTGGGAAGCTACTGTTGTATGAAAGGGAACACATGTTGCTGGTAACACGACATCCGCACTATCACTTTCTGCTATCGCCGGCTAGAAGAGGATTAACTCGAAGGAAGGATCTCGGAGATGCAGCTGATAAAGGCAAGCAATGTTCTAAACAGCTCACACCTCACGCAACGTGTACATCAGCCATGGTGATGGTGCTTTGTTTGTGCATTGTTGAGGTTTTTTTATAACATTAATCAAACTATAACTTGTTACACTCGCTCTCATTGAATTTTCCCTGCGTTGTAAATAAAGGTTTCAATTAGTATTAGATTTATAAAATGTGTGGGATAGGGCTGCAACCAGCGGTTATCTTCATTATCAATACATCTGCAAATTATACTCTCGATTTAATGTTTAAAATGAGAAACTGGGGCGGATTTTTTTTTTTTTTTTTTTTTTACTATTTTCTGACAAAGTCCGATGTGATATCTTAAATGTCTTGTATTTTCAGTCCAAAATACAAAAACATTCAGTTTATGATATAAAACAGAGAAAAAGAGGAAGTTTCTAAATATGCGCCGTAGAAAACAACATTTTTTCCCATGTTTGCAAGAAATATTGCCTTTACGGTTAATTGATTGTCAAAAGTTGGCAATTAGTTTTCTGTTGATCGACCGATCCTTGCAGCTCCAATAAGCATATTTCACTTTTCCCCATAGGAAAACTACAGTATGGGGGCCTTTAGGGGCAAAACATCATTAGATCAAACGTCACAAAACATTTTTACTACGACTTGTGAAACATTTTCATGTTTTCAGTTTAAAAGGGTTTTGTTTAATGTTGTGTTTTCTACCTCAGGCCCGTCATAGAAAAAAAAGAATGTTTCTCTTCCTGTGCAGTATCATGTAAATCATGAGTACAACTCACAACAGTTATATATTTGCCCCCTTCTTTTCAAAGTAACGTATTGTGGAAGTGACATGTAAATGTGGACTTATTCCTCGGCTGATTTAATGACCTGTTTAGCACATCTGGAGCCCACCCAGATGTTTTGCAGTTTTAATTAGTGTAATCACCGCTCCTGAAAAAGGCCACAGCGGTGTTTAATGGGTCTTGTTTGTCAAAATGCACAGAATTATAACACAAAAGATATGCCATTTATTCAGCGCTACACTCTTCCAGTGATTATGGGTGTCACAATTGATAATTAGAGAAAGAAGTGATTCATCTGAAAGCCAAAATGAACCGCTGTGGTGTGAGGAAATTAGTTTGACAGTGTTTGGATGAGCGGTGTTTACACTGCAGTGTGGCGCTGTGGGAACACTTTACCACTCCAGTGTTGACTGGAGCAACGTGCACACACTTACTGCCGTTACTGGACGGGAGAGGCAGGAGACTTTTGATGTGACATCTGGAGCAGCAACTGGATATTTTCAGTAATGGCAAAACTTCTCATGAAATAATGAATATACTGTTTCATTCTGCAGGCTTTTGTCACATGATAAGCAGAGGTTATGGTTCCAATTTTCAGGCAGCAAAGTACAAAAGTGCTTTTGCACAGTTTCCTCAAACTGTGGGAATTAGGTCAAGCTAACATTTACAATTTGATAAAGACTGTTTAAATGCACATCCTCCATAATTGAAACCCATCCTGCAGTGTGCGGGTTACTTATACGCCCTCTTAATTGTTTCTTAGTTTGAAACTGCTTGGAAAGCATCTATTTTAATCATTTAGCATAACTTATGGAACCAAAGAAAAATGAACTTTCAATTAATTCTTCTTTTGCTATCGCGAAATAAAAACATTCCCAAGCAGAAATATGCTGAGCATGCACTCATTATGCATTCTTCTTCACTCTGCAAACCACATAGTGCATTTTATCTGAATGAATTATTAACCAAGTTAATGAATATTTCATTTTTCTTTATGGAACCATTTAACAGTCCCAACAGAGGTAATGACATCTTAAGCAGTGCCAAGTACCTGAAGAGAGAGGAGAGAATAGCATTTATGTGGACGATCAGGTTACGTTAACATACGCGCAACATTAAGATGTTGAAGCTTTTATTGTCATCTTTCTAACAATGAACATGTTAATTTGAGAACTCCCATTTTGTTATAGTGTATAAGCACACCTTTACTATATCACTTACACTGACCTGCCTTTATTTCCACACACACAGACCTGAGATCCACAGGACACAGCATGATCTAGAGCAGCCCTGAGGGGGGGGGGGGGGGGTTACACTGGGCAAATGAATTTAGTGGTGTAATTAACGTTACCTTGATTTGGCCCAGGAATGAGCTCAGTACGTCTGGCTTGTGTGGTAACGTATTGCTGAGTTCCTATGAAAAACACTCACCTACTGTACTGTGGAGCAGGTAATTACAAACACTGGCTTGATTGCAAGGAGGGGGGGGGGGGGGGCTGTTAGCGATCAATTAATACTGGTAATACTAGCAGTTGTACTGCAACAAGACAGCGGCGGTTCCAGGAAGGTTGGAATATCTTCGACAGAGAAGCCACACTCTTCCAAAAGTGAGCCAAAAATGACCCGCATTATATTTATAAAGTATAATCAATAGTTTATGTTGATAATAAATATGCAAACCACAAGTTTGAATTGTTGGTGAATTATTTTGTAATGTTTATTTGACTGTTTACTTTATGGTCATTTCTACTCTTCTGTAAAAATGTAAAACTGTGTGCTATATACCAGTTGCTATAGTAAAAGTATTCCTATAGCCATAGCTAGTATTAGCTACTAAGCATTTGCAACAACTACTGTGCGCTTATGTGAGTTAGCTGTAAAGTAGGGTAACATGTCTAACAGCAGATAGTAAAAAGAAAAGTTACAATTATCCGATTCCAGCTTTTTAAATGTGAATATTTAGTTTTCGTTACTCCTCTATGACGGTAAACTGGATATCTTTGAGTTGTGGACAAAATAAGACATTTAGGGATGAGATCTTGGGGTTTTGGGGAAATTTTCATGAGTTGAAGCCCTAACACAAACTTGTCTTGCTGTTTAAAATAATTCAGCTGAGGGGTGATGCTAAGGACAGCATTTATTTTGTTGAAAACATGTTTATTGCAGCTCAACCTTGGGTACAGACGGCACTCACACAAGCAACATTGTTTTCCATTTTCTTATTCATACAATAACATCAATAAGCAGCAACCAAGAACGTACAACTGTACTCATTTGGCGGACTCCGAATACATTATGGTGAGGCAACTTTGCAAATATCAAGACTTAGTTAAGAGACCAAAGCGCAAACCTGGAGTCACAAGAGACAAGAAAGATCCCCCAGGAAACCATTATTACATTATCAATATATGTGACCCCTCATCACACAGCTTCCAACCCCCAACCCCTAAAATGTTTTAGGGACAGTATTTAAAGAAAAATAAATACTGTATAAATATCTGACAGAAATAACTGAAATGATAAAATGCTCCCGTGAATTGGCAAAGGGAAATGCCCATTTTTGGCTCAGCTGTACATCTAAGGGTAAAGAACCGTTGCAACATTAAATAGTGGAGAAGAAATAGATTTCCACCTGAACGTCATGTTACAGCTTTAACACTGATCTAATGGCTTTTTTCTATTAATGGTACCTGCTCGACTCGGCTTGGCCGCGGTGCCCCGTCCTCCTTTTGCCATTGCAGATTAGTACTAGCGTGGCTGGTCGTCATAGCAGGAAACTGCCGTGACCTAAAGTGACACACACACACACACACACACACACACACACACAAACACACACACAGAGAACATGTTGCTGTTGCCACAGCCAGAAGACAAATTAGTTTCAAAAAAAGCTGGAGGCAGCAACCAAAAAAAAACACTGGCTAAACTGTTTAAACAGGACACCCCCCCCCCACCCCCCCCCCCGTCTGTCGCTAGCAATGATGACGCAGTGAATAGTGACGATTCTCTCCGAACAATCAATAGTCAATGTATCAATGTAAGTTTCACGTCACCTTTTGGTTTCGCCTCAGCTCGCTTGGACGTCACTGAGGTGGTACTATAAAAAGTACTGAAGACTAGTTTCAAAAAAAGCTAACACTGGCTAACTGTTTAACAGGACACCCCCCACCCCCCCACCCCCCCCCCCCCGTCTGTCGCTAGCAATGATGACGCAGTGAATAGTGACGATTCTCTCCGAACAATCAATAGTCAATGTATCAATGTAAGTTTTCACGTCACCTTTTGGTTTCGCCTCAGCTCGCTTGGAACGTCAACTGAGGTGGTACTATAAAAAGTACCTGTCAGCAGGTACCAGGGACTGGTTTTCGTAATGGTAAACCAAAAAAGGCGAGCATAGTCGAGTGTATACCATGCAGTGGAGAAACGCCATAAGTTGCATGCTGACTCCAAATCTTCATTCACACTCTGTTGTCTAAGCAATGCGGCCCTTTGTAAGCACTAACATGCTGCCATGTTGGAGGGTTGTCTAACAGTCAGGGCAGGCCCTGTGAGCGGGGAACCAATTTGTGTCCAAACCCCAAGAAACTCCAAACTCTCCCAAGTAATTCCCTCTATTCTGACTCCTTAAGACCTTGTCTCGACATAAACAATAGCAACGCTTTGTAAAAGTGACTCTAAAACCTCTGCCAAGCATAATTTATCATTTGAATGACAATAGACCACTTAGCACTGCTTAAATTATTTCGGTGCACTATCTGCTACTTGACTGTCTTTGTGTTGTAACAGCGGACGATCATTAACGCCACAGGGTGATGTGGTGCGCCCTTATCTCCGGCTCGGTCCTCAGAGTTCACTTTAGATAGGAACTGCTCGGCCATGACTGCAACAACTTGTTTTTTTATTCCAAGACTAGTCCACGTCCTGACTTCTTATTAGATTTAAGAGCAACAGCGTGAACAATGTGGAAAGTGAAATTATACTTTTATAGAGGTTTTGTCATGAGAGAGGCTTCTCATGAGTAATGTATTTATTTTGTTTTGAAAATGGCAACTGTCTCAGTTATAACAGTGGTCAGGAGAATCATTGGTTTTAGTTTAAGGAGCTAGAAATGTCGTGCACTTTAAACTGCTGATACAGGCACCTGTCTCCATCTGAGAGGGTTTTAAAGAGAGAGAGTTAAAACAAGGATCCCAACAGCTGAGGACACACTTGGTTAATTCATCTTCAACTCTTAATTTGTTCCAATATTTCACCCAAACGTTCATAAATGACACACCTGGTCATGTTCAATACAACAAATCTCATGAAAAGACTAAAACAAACAAAGTGTTGATCTTACTAACAAGTATTGTCTGTGTAGCCAACGCCTGATACAGCTCATATATGTTGTTAAAACTCTTAAAAACACCTTAATGAGCCACACTATTGCACTGGGTGACATGTCTCAATCACACATACACCGTGTTGCTGTTCATTAGACGCCAATTGTGTATTAGTCCCCAGCTGAAAATAGTCCCCAACAAATGCACTATTTACTCCTGTTTGTGCAATGTTCTCCATGTGTCAGTACCCAGCTGTTTTAGGAAATTATTGAGCCTTTTTTTTCTTCCTTTTTTTAAAGAAAAACATTGTTTTTAAAGATGTGTTGCATCAGTCGGGAAAAATGGTGTTGGAGCTCGGACAGTGTGATGTGAAAGTGTAATTTCCAAGCACTTTATTCTATCCATGTTCCCAACAGCCTGACAAATTTTGTGTCTTTGGAAACTTTGGGAGTTCCACTAAAATAAAATTCTGTGGATTTAGCCAAACACTAAAGCTCATTAGCTAACACATCATATCTTGTTTGTTCAATCCGTACAAAAGCCAAGTGTAAAAAAGACGCGTTGCGGTTCTACAGTACAGGGGGTTATGTGCTGGACTATTTGTTGGCCAGGCTGTGTGATTCCCCGTAGGTTCCACTGGTTGCCTCATGGTGACGACAAGACTCCAGGAAGTCCCTGTTAATTAGAGAGTTTTAGTGCTGGGAGGTGGATTTTCTTAACCTTTGGACAGAGTCAGGCTAGCGGTTTCCCCTGCTTCCAGTCCTAATGCTCATCTAGGCTAACTCTCTCCATGCTCCAGCTTCATATTTAATAGCCAGACAAAAGAGAGGTAGCCTATTGATCGTCTCTGTAACTCTTGGGAAGAAGGCAAATAAGGAATCCTGTAAGAGGTTCACTTCAAACCCATCAATCTTATTGCTATTGTGATAAAACTGAGAATATTCAGTAACTACATGTTGGGTGTGTTCTGTAACAATAATCGTCTAAACAAAGTTTAATTTTAAATTCTCACCACAATCCGACCTACCAGTAGGTATCATGTTCTGCAGCAGACAGGTACCAAATTCCTGCACCGCGTGGCTTTGTGGCCCATCGTTGCAGTCTTGTTCTCCATATAGTGATAACTGCCATAATGAGATTTGCCATTAAGAAAGAATAGAATGAAAAGGACCCCAGCCATCTGTATAGCATGGTAAAAGGCTGAATGCTATCAAACCAGAATTCAATCGCTGAATTAAACCCTCTTTGTGTGCGTATGGCTAGTGAGTACCTCACACTATATTCATTTCAAAAAGGCCTCAATTTAATTAGTTCTCATATGTTGAAAAATTCATGAATTTGTCTGCAATTCCGACTGCCATTGTTGGGAGCGACTTAAGCGGTGGTGTTAGGCTTTCAGGCCGTTTGGATGGAAAAATAGCCCCCCACAAAAAAGAAACAACTGTTTATGTAAATAGACACTGCGTGTTTACTTGGTGGAAGAAAGCGAGGGCCCTGAACGGAGTGCTAAGCTTAGTGTGGCTCTGCCAAAGGGGACCTCTCACCATCAACTTCAGTCTTATTAAACTGATTACCAACTCCAGCTAATTAATCAGAGACAGTGCCCTTTCTTGTCATGCAGGGAGGGAGCTCTATGTGTCTCACAGAGTTCCTCTCTCACCGCCTCCCCCTCCCATCTGCTCGCCTCTGTTCCCCCCTTTCTCCCTTTTCTTTTTCCAGCTTTGATTGAAGTAGGGGAATGGTAATTTTCATGCATCATCTGGGCCGGCAGGATGGGAGGACAAGTAGTAATTACCTTAAACAAACAAGGCCGAGATTGCTTGAGAAGCTACCTCTTTATTCAAGCTCGCGAAATAAGAAAACAGACTGAGAGCATTATGGTTTCAAAACACATTTTACAGGCCATTTTGTTCATCGTGTTTGATACGGTTTTCATCTTAGACAAGGAGTCAACCCAATAATCTTTAAGTGAAGACTTGAAAGCCATTTAGTAGTATCTTGGTTTAGGTGCTGTAATGTTGACATTTTTTTTAAAGGTTATTTCACAGCCTGTGGTAGAGAGCATGATGAGCACGTACTGCAGAACAAAATGCAAAAGGATGCCATTGTTACCCCAGATGTACAGTACATGCAACACCTGGCTTATCATGATATTGCCATTCAGATCTCCACTCATCCCAGACTTTTTTGTGTTGACCGCTCTGTTAGCATTGCACTGTGACTGTAAAAGGCTAAACATTTTAGAACTACACTACTGCATGGAAGATGACAGAGAAGCTGATATCTTATAAATGGCTCAATGGCTCATATATCAGCAGAAAGTATCTGTATTCGCTATGGATGAATTTTAAAGTCAAAGAGAATTAGTGCTACTGCTGTTACAAGCAGAAGCATCCTTTATTTCCTCTGTTCGGGAACCCACATAGTCCCATGGGCACACACAGGCTTTCCCTATGTTTTTGCCAGCTTGTTGTTAATAGCATAACTCAAACAAACCTTAATTGGACATTCATTAAGTGAGTCCATGCATGTAAACATAGCCAATGTGTTTGGCCTCTGCTTTGCAGGGTGCATTCATGCTTTTTTCCCCCAAAGTGCTATTCTTTAACTGCTAATTCTCCCAGAGCTCAAGCCTCCTCACCCCACTCCACCCCTCCCCCACACGCTCTAAACTTGACAGTTGTATTGCTGTTACAGACATTTACAGGTTTATGTGCAACTGTCTCTCACTTCAGCAACCTCTGTCTTTGTCAAGTAATCTAATGGCTTTTAATGGTTTATTTGACCGGAATTGTTATGATGTTTGCTGTTTCAAAACTGCCCCATGTGTATGTTTATGTCTACTAAACAACCTTGTTTAACAGTTCAGTTTCTATGCCTAAATAGGAAATATTTTATTGACTCAAATAACTTGAGCACAGGTGTTTGTAGGATGGTGGGAAAGATGGTATATAAAATAAGTATTGTAAGTGTGTATGAGCCACATTGTAAAAACCTATATTTAAATTAAGCAGTGGTAAAATATTTATTCCAGAGTGTTGGACCAGAGTGCAGTGAGTGTGAGTATCTAGTCTGTGTTTGCCGGAAAGATGTGCTTTGTGTGGAAATGGGGCTTGAGAAGCTCAGATCCCCATTCTCCCAACTCACACTTCCTGCTGTTCTGTCTGATTGTGTCGTCTTTGTCTTAGCCTGATGTGCTCGCCTCCTCCTCTGGAGAGGCTAATGCAGGCCCTTTTTTTCTCCTGCAATCTCACCCAATGCCAAGTGTAACTGGTGCCCCTATTGCTCCTAATTAATGTGTGATTAAAGAGAGAAATAAGGGATTCTACCAGTGATTTTTTTTTTTTTCAAGGAGTAAGAAATTAATCCCCTTTGGATCTTGCAGAATCATTTAAGGATTCTCCTTGTTCTGTTTATCAAATAAACCAAGTAATTAGAGACTTTAGATAAGTAGGCTAAATTGATGCCCGCCCTATGTCTTCCCAAGCTAGTGTTCACTGATAGAAACAGCTGTGTTGCTCTGGTAATGTGCAGCATTATACTTGTCCAATAACAATGCCCTTTGTGTTTGGTAGTCGTGTAATTACGCTGGGGAGCCTCCTTGACCTTGGTAAGCACATCTATCTCAGTTGTGAATCAGTGTATTTCCTTTCTTAACCCACAAAGATACATCACAAGGGAGTGTACTGACATCCCCATGAATGTAATTCAGAGTACAGCCTACATTACTGGCAATGCGCGATTGTGTAGTATGCAATAGTGCAGTTATCTGGGCTGATGATACATGCAGAGCCTCCGGCTATTTAACAGCGTAATCCTCAGCTAACTTATTGTAGCTCTACTGTATCTGGAGAGGCAGCAGTGTGATTTTTATTACTTTCACCTGAGTACCCAGGGGAGGTATCTTATCTCCCCACTTGGTTTTATGCAGTTTGGTTTTGAAAGGTCTTCAAATGTTGGAAATTTGAATTTTTCCATGTATGAAAAAGGGTTGACCATTTCTGGTGTTGCATCAGTGTTTCCAACACTGCACCTGCAGCAAGTGTCCAGTCTGAGACCTCAAACGGACACTTTGAAGTCGAGCAGGGCCGGGCTGTTTAAATGACTTCATCTTGTTCAGATGAAAGGGAAAATGGTAGATTTCAGCATCACAAACAAAGATTGACGATGTGTGTTATGTTTTCTGCTTTTGTTTGAGTTGTTGCTGCGTGTGTTTAAGAGGGGTCATTTCTTATGTGTACAAATTAGAAATGTGTATTCATGATTTTCTATTTTGTGGACATATATTAGGAATTTGTGGTTATAATGGCTGTCATGGTACTGTAGCAGTAGTTACCAAGGTTACAAATGGTTGTATTAGCAGCGGGCTAGCTCTTTGCCTATTGTGTGTGTGTAAAAATACTGAATTAATTCCTTTATATTATTATACTGTTACTGAACCTTATCTTTGACTTCCCTTCAACGTGTGTTTAATGTGAACAATACTGAAAAAACTACAAATACGGGCGCACAAGGTATTCACATGCACACACAGCCAGACCGGCTATCAAAACACAGAACTGAGAAGCATAGTTTACAACACATACATTTGTTTTGCTGCTATATTAATGTGTTGGATATTGGTTACAGATTTTAACAGCATATATTAGACATGTTATTAGTTTGGGAATGAATTAAAAGTGTCCTGTGGATTTTTCGTGTAAACTAACAGAAGTTAGGTTTACATTCAGTGTTCTTAAAGACATTGCTCCGTAGCACTACTAGTGGTCAAAACCTCCACAGGGGACAAACACAGAACTTTCTATCAGGAAACCAGGGTTTGTGTCATGTGTGAAACCAAAAGTCACTTTTTAAAATGACTTTTACAGACCCTAGTCCGTGATGCAGTTACGTCCTCATTTTTAGTAATTTAGGTGCTGCGTTTTAAGCCAATCCCACGTTTTTTTATGCCTGAACTTAACTACTGTAGTTCCATATCACAACATTAACTACCTGTGTAAAATGGCCGCTGTTACGTTAAATAGAACGGTCACGTGAGTAAAAGAGCCACTGCGGTCATGTGTTTAAAACAGCCACTGTGCAGCGGTCATGTATCTAGTTATGGAAGTCATTGGAAATCGATCTTTTCTGTCATTTAGGTATGAGGATGTAAAATGTTGTGAAACTGTATCTGTGTCTTGCTGACTGTCTGGTTGATTTCGGGATTCTGTGGATTAACTGAATTTAAATAATTGTGTGATGTAGCATTTGCTGCACTGTTAGCCTTGTTAGCTATTAAACATCTGCCATAAAGAGATTAGCTACTAAAGCAAATTAGCTCCATCGTCTAGTTGCTTTGTGGCTTGTGAGACGCTATAGTGTGCTTTTATCATTTGGTTGTTGCTCTTAATTAGTTTAGAAATATGTTGGAAAGATTTGGGAAATACATGAGATTTACCTGTTTCCACACAGATGGTATAACAGTTAGAGCCAATAATCTAACAAGTAGAATCAAATATACACACTGTTATGCTGGTTGTGAGTAGGTGGATAACACCATAAATCAGCGCTCCACCATGTTTACCTGTTCAGTTCACTGTATTGTGCACTGGTTTTTCTCCCTCCTCCTCTTTCTTCTCCTAATTCTCCCTCTTTCCGTTTAACCGATTTCTTATTCCCTCCATTCCCTGGGCACAAGTCTGCCTGTGCCCTTTATTCTTTAATGGCAGGCCTAGCGCTGAGCCTCCCTCTAATTAGATCAGGAATTATGGTATGGATTAGGTGATGGAGGGGGCTTGCCAGTTCTTCTGACCATGGTAGCTATTTCAAGTCACCATTTCAAAGTTATGTGCTTAATTCCCTTTCCCCCCCATCCCCTCTTTGCTTTGCATTATAACACAGCTGCAGGAAGAGTGACAAACACTGTTAATCTCTTGTTTGCTGGCAGTCCATTACAAAGGGGTAAAGCGGGATTTTTCTCCAGCACTGTAAACACTCAAAATTCAGCATTGTCCATTACCTCTTAAACACAGCTGATAACAAGCATCATTATTAAACTGTGGGAGTAAGTGGGGTTACATAAATTGAAATTAATAATCAGGCGCAAACAGAAATAGAATGCATGTTTCCGAATTGTTTCTTCAGAAACTCCCAAATGTAGCTACGTAGATTAAGAAGGTTTGGCTCCTGTTTCGCTTGTGATGTTTCCACCAATCCTAGGGATAGGTTTAGTCATGGAGTGCTCTTTTAATTTGTTTGCCACATTCTCACATTTTCCCAGAAAAAATGATCAAGTAGGCATTTAATTACTTCCCATACACTATCGCATCCCATAGCCATTGTGTTGCTGCCAAGTCTATTGCACATAAGCTGCAAAGAACATGCAATATTTCACCACTTGTATTTGAAATAGTCACTGTCGAGTCAATTTGGGGCTGACAATGGCAGAACACTGACTCCAGTTGGTAGTTAGGGTCAAGGTACAGCCTGTAGAAGACTGATCACACAATCAATATGCATATAGTAAGATGCCTATTGTTGGCCATTATGTCATGTCTAATTACGTCATAACAGCTGGATTCCTGTGTGTCCAAGCATCAGTAAGGGGTATGAAAGTCTGACGCATGACAAAAATCAAGACTAGCATGTTGTGTTGGAGTGTTGACAGTACATGAAACAGCAGCAAGCCCTCAGAGGACTTCAACATGCCTGACTGAAGATTCTGCAGCCTGTAGGTCTGTTGTCAGGGAGAATCAAGTCGGGACATGCCCATCTACATCTGACAGGGAGAAAGGAACTATACCTACGCATGTTTTTATAATTCAATTAACTTAATACATTTGATTGGGGAATGTAATCATTGGACGTGAAAAAAATCCACAATGTTCATCCAACGTGAGTGCAGACTTTGCAGGTGAACAATGGCGGCCACCTCTATGAGTGACTGCTGGCACTGTAGATGAGTGAAATCACTTTCATTTATAAATAAAAGTCACATTGGGCCATAACTTCCCCTCTGGTGAAAAAAAAATCACCAAACCTGATGAAGACAGATAATCAAAATCTGACAGAAAATCTCCAAAACTCCCAGAAGGTGACACCAACTCCCTCGTGTGCCAAACGGATTGATGGGTTGGACAAACATCTGCCAAAAGCCACAGTTGAAATCCATATGGCTGGGAGATAATTGGCGCTCGCAGGCCCAGGCTTGACATGAGCGTGGATACATACCAGCCTGTGTGGGTGGGCAGAGGTGGCTGGAGGTTTGAGGTCGAGCCTCGGTTCCCCCTCGTACCCTTTCACACGGACGTCATGGAGCTTATCTGAGAGAGAAGGAAGATCTTCGGGCACTTCCCGCAAATGGCATGTTAAATGTCTCATTAACGGCTGTGACCTCAGCCTGATCCATCGCCCGTTTCCTTACGGGGAGAAGTATTGCAGCCATTAGACAGTGACTTACAGACAGACATGGAGTGAATTTAAAGACGTTAAAAGTCTAGGTTTTTGTTTTGTCATTTTGTAATTTCAGTCAGTAATCTGACATAAAAGTGAAGAGTTTTTTTTTTTAGTTTGTCAGGTTTGCTGAAGCCTCAGTAATAAAGAATCACAGTTTTTTTCCCCCCTCAGGTCCTTCCCACATTGGAGAGGCTTGATTCATTAGGACAGCAGGTCTCTTGAGGGAAATCTCAAGGGTCTTCTAACCATACAAGTGACTGGGATAACACGCAAAAACACACTCAGGCCCAGGGAAGAAAAAGCTCTCTGTACTTCACTGGAGCACAAGACTACACTGACATCATTTGTGCGTTGTATTTTTTTTTAAACTTCTTTTCACATTCATTCATGGCAAAACAAATGAGTTCTCCTTGTCAACAAATTGCCATAAGCACTCCACCCCCGGCAGCCATGGGAATTTCCATTAAAGGCGTTTGAGTCAGAATCGGTGTACAAATAAATGACGCGCTCCTGGGAAATCACGGCAACAAGCAGATACATGTTAAAACTCAGGAGAGAGCTCCTCATTTGAGCTGGAGAGAGCTTCCCAAAATCCAGATGTGGTGGAAGGGCAGACGGGGCTCAGGCCTCCTCACTGGTAATGAAGCAATTAGACAGACAATTATGAACACCTGTGACGCTGATTGGCACCATGCGGCACCGTCTCCTAAAGACGCCTGAATGTTGCTAAAGTTAACCTCTAACAAGGCCTGTAATGATGACGAGGGCCAAAACACACCACACTGATGCTCACACATACGCACATACACACATACATACACACTCACACACTCACAGGAGGTTCACATTAGGAAACTGGGCTCATCCCACACAGCCGGTTGCGTCATTTATTATTGAAACCAGCCCTTGTATAAACACAACTCCAATAAATTGGGGTCTCAATTTTTCTGATTCATTAAGGTTAATGCAGTTTTAATTACTGCTTGATTTGAAGCCCATTAGACGCAATTTATAAGTCCTTTTCGGGGACCTGCAAAATGACGTTGTGTGGGATTAATAAGATAAAAGGCACAAGTTGGAATTGTTGTACATCCTACTCAGGGATTCCTTTCTTTTCACTGTAACCGCTTGTTTATTTGCACAACCGCTTTCAGGCACATTAAAACAATCTAATGAATACAGAGCTTCAGGGATTGCATCACCCATTGGACATACAAATGTAATGGTTGGTTATGGCCTGATTAAAAGGATGCTCAGGAAATAGGGTGAAACAGCTGAGGGCTTTATAATTGTAAACCATATAATAGGGTTTGTGACAGCTTTTTATCTATTAGAGCAACTTTACAGCTCAATCTGGATGCTCCTGTTGGTTTGTTTTAAATCAGACTCTGAGGTATGGTGAAGAGTAGAAATACTATTTTGAACGCCATGAGAAATTTAATTTCATTTAGAATTTTTTTTCTACTGTTTATTGATCCTAAGTGGGGAAATTACAATTTACACTAGACATTTCAAGCTACTGTAAGAGAACATGAACGAGGTAACACGTTACTTTAGTTCATACAGTCCCTTAGTAAAAGAGACAGAGTCCGCGTAGGGAGGAGGTCAGTGCAGATGGATGGGTCAAACAAAAACAGGACATTCACTCAGGAGACAGCTGTTTGTGTCCCATGTCAAAGCCAAAGGTGACTTGTTTCAATTTACTACTTATCCTACTTATTTAAACCAAAACCATGATAATTTCCTAAACCAAACAAATCAATCGTAGTTTTATTTTGTCCTAAACTGGTTCTGGTACAAACCATTGTATGAGGATATGTTGCTCAAGGAACGGTAGTTAATTTATAGGAGAGCCAGAGAGAGTGTTACAACTTTTTCTAATCCCAGATTAATTTTCTTCCATCACTAATAAGAGAGTACTGTAAAGTGTAGCTATATTTTTACGTTTGCCGTAAATAACTTATTTTGAAGTATTGGGGGGAGAGTATTGCTGGTTTATGAAAGTAGTAAGGCTGTGGAGGGATTCTTTTTTTAATTAAATTAAATATGAGATTCAGACTCCCTTTTGACCCAATCACAGCCCTTTAGCATTTAGAGGTATATACACCAGTTAACATAATACAGTGGCATTGTAAGCCGGTAACAGGGCACACTTAAGTGTTTGTTAATGTATCATTTAACAATTGTAACTCCTTTTAACTGCTATCATTCATATTAAGCTGCCAGAACTGGTAAATTAAAAGTTTATGAAGTATCAATTACACAGTTTTACATCTCTTTAATCATATTTTGTAATATAAGAGAAAGTGTCAAGAAAGTGCAGTAATATGCTCTTTAACTATATAAAGTCTGAGAACATTACAAATCTTCTAAATCTTTTTGCAGAAGCTTACAGAGATTAGTATACTATAATATACGTTATATTATCATAACTTAAAAATAAATACGTCATGAAATATCAAACCTCATTTGCTGATGATCCCCATTGAATTAACAGTTTATTAAATGCAAATTCAATGATTTTATCATTAAGAACGAAATGTAAATAAATTGGAAAATGTCTGCACCATTTACTGATATTAGCACAATTCTCAACATACATTTTCTCAGTAGAGTAAGGAAATCTAGGTGATTAAATCAGGCTGGTATCATCAGCAAACTAAATGTACATACTAAAGAAAAGTAATTAATACACTGGTCGATAACAAACAACAAGGGTCTAAAAATAGATCCTTGTAGTACACCACATGTTATGTGACCTAGTTTTGTCAGTACATATGGCTAGTTAACCATTTAATTTATTATGGAAATCTTAGGTGGCAAACAAAATATCATGATGAACAATGTCAAAGGCTTAAGAAAAGACCTTTAAAACAAAAGGTACCAAGTTCAAATTTATGTTTGATTTATAGTGGTGTGTTTTGTTCGACAATTTGTAAAAATCTTGTATAATGTAGATATACCATTTACATGAATTATACATATATATAAATCAAATAACACATGGAGACAAATTTAGATATTATTATATCTACTGTCATATTATCAGTTATCATCTGTTTATACATCAGTTGCAGAGTTGTATTTGCTGACAAACATGTAAACACATAAATGTTCTTTCATCTGCTTACAACTACATTATAGTTTGTTATGTGTGAACAATATATCAATTATTCATGTAATACTTATGAATGCCGAACTTTATAGTTATATAGTAAATGTTCTTTTTTGATACATCAACTTCTATTTTATTTATTGGATAAACTCAAGTTTGGGCTTTAGATTGCTAACAGACTTGCATATTTACTTGCTGTGATATAAAACAAGTGATGCTTAATTTAATCTAAAATAAATGACGAAAACAGTCCCTTTGCTGCAGGGTCCATTTATTAGTATTACCAGGTTGTGTCTTTAAATATTAAGACTGGAATCTGGGACTTACAAGGAGGCCTTTAATGTTGCACAAAACAGTCTGATCCTCCTCTCAAAAGGAACATCTTTAATTCAGCTGGACCACATGAGTGTTCTGAAAGCCTCCTTCTCTGCTCTCATTCAATGGAAAACATCAAAACCAGAGCAAACAGTTAATAGCCCCCACAGCTTCGGCGTGAGTGATAGTAAGCAGCCTTTTGAAACGGTATCAGTGCACTGGAGATGGCTGAAAATTACAGGAAGAGAGTGTAGAGCTGAACTGCTGACAGCAGGAGTCACAATACATTAGCAGATCCTCCAACTGGCTGCTCTTCCTGCATGACAGTCCCCCTGTACTGTTGAATTGTTAACACACATTGTTTGACATTGTCACAGCTACATTTCTACCCTTTGTAGGCAGGAAAATTGTGCTCCAACAAGGTTATGAGACAGGTGGAGCTCCTGCATTTGGCTTGCAGGTTGTGGTGGAGAGCTCTCAGTTTTGCATGTTTGTAAATTGCCACCAGAAGAGAATAAAATGGTCCCATGTGTAAACTCCAGCTCTACGGGCCCACTTCAGAGACCTGAGATCAATTTTTGTGCGTTTATTCTCTGAGAGAGGCACACAATGGGAGTTCGCTGAAGATCAGTTTTCAATTGGATAATAGGGTTGTGAAAAGAGTGGATCTAGAGGGCATTGCTTTCACACATTCTTATGGCTTCATATCTGTGTAACATAAACCGGGTATCGCTTTAGTCTCAGCACATACAGTGTATAAGCCTTTTTTTCCTAAATCAATTTCAATTTGCACCTAAAAGATTGTTAAGTTGTGCACTCCTATATTGTCGGACCACACTGAAGCTCTTCATAATGAGGTATTCAAACAAACTGAATGAAATTATGTCTCTGTTTTTCTTTTAATTTTCTATCTATCTATCCATCTATCCATCTATCTATCTATCCATCTATCTATCTATCTATCTATCTATCTATCTATCTATCTATCTATCTATCTATCTATCTATCTATTTTGTGTGTTTATAAACTAGTGTAGAGAGCAGCAAGACGAGGTCTGAGAGGTGCTGCAGACACTGTCCTCCTCTTTCCTTTAACCCACTGCTGCCACTAGATGGGGTATGATAACCACAGAGAGGCTCTCCCAGTGGGACGCTTCCTGCTCTGGTGGGTGCTGCCTCTCATGGGAGAGGTGAGGAGAGGAAATTGGCTGCCAAGTTTGCCACAGATCCCAATCAGCCTCGCATTAGTGTTTATTGTTTTTTTTTCCTAGTTGGACAAGTCTCAAAGTAATCTAATGTCCTCACCCGTAGTATATAGTATTTACACATGCTGGCGCTTTTGCTAATGCAGTTTTCTTGGACGAGATTAGTTATCAGTTTACAGTGGCTTAAGATTTTCAACTGTATAAAAATGCTTGTCATATCAATTAACCAAATAGTTTTACAATTTAGCTCCAGATTTTTCCAATGTTATTGAACCGCTTCAATTCCTGCAAGAACGTTTATATTATAGTGTGTGGAAATTTACTTTTAAATGTATTTGATAGCGGAAAGCAAACCTGTCATTTTTAAAGCAATGCATACTAGTAAACACACTTATTTTTTGAGTGCTTTTCCATTCCTCCTTACTAGTATAAAGGGGGAAAGGAAACTGAAAAAGTTGGTGTCCAATTTAACTTAAATGTACAGCTGAGATGTACTATCATTTCATTTACGGTCTTTGCGAGGTTTCTGTCAGTTTGCAGGTTTTAGCTAAACATATTCAGTAGAAACACACATTTGGTTCTTTTACAAGCAGTGCTGTGTTGCAGTGACATGACCCTCTGATCCCTCTGCCTGGATCATGATCGGGCTCGTCGATAGCCAACTGTAAAACAGGGAAATAAACATTAAAATGCATTTTGTTAACTCTTTGCCACTTCATCTCTGAGTCTAATTTCCAACATATCACATATAAATACATGAAAACAGATAAAAACTGATGAAAACTATTTGATCAAAATGCATCTTTTTAAACACTTTTTTAAACAAAGAATTTATGATAAAAGAAATGTGGTACAACACCACAAATAAAAAGAGATTTAATGGTTATTAATTTAAACAATGACTCCTCTACAATGCTTGGAACGGCTGAGATTTTACTTGTGTCTACTGTGTTTATGGTGCCGAAAACTGGGGCTCAGGGACTCCTGTGGGTCTCCCAGGGGCTTGCAGGGATCCTCAGTATAACAAGGACTTATTATTTTACTCACCAGACTTTTAACCTGTAATACGATCGTCATGACTGACTGCTCTGATCTGAATTTGTTCGCTATCATCTCCTACAGTTCAGAAAAAATAACAAAAAAATCTTCAATTGAGAATCTGTCTCAACAGCATCCTTATTTTGGTGGGTTATATATTCAACACCATACTGACAAACAATACAATAGTAATGTGAAGAAAAATAAAAACAGGTCCAGGTATGCAAGTAGAATCTCAATTTGCCTGTTGAATATATATTTCATTTATGAAACCCAGCTGGATTACTTGTGATCATAAATTGAAGCCATTAATGTTTTTTTGTTTTTTTAATTTTATGAAGACCGTCTCTCTCGGAGACACTTTGCATAAGTGCTTATGATTGGTTGATGAATCAGTCAAAATTCACAACATGCACTGTACTTGTGCCTGCAGTGCTTGAAACGATTAAACAAATATTTTGGGGTAAAAGATGACCTCTTATAATTGCATTTCTCCCCTGCTTGTGAAGGCTATTTTCAAAGGCTATAGTATTATACGTGTGTGTGTGTGTGTGTGTGTGTGTGTGTGTGTGTGTGTGTGTGTGTGCGTGCGTGCGTGCGTGTGTGTGTGTGTGTGTGTGTGTGTGTGTGTGTGCGACAGAGTGAGACATTTTTGAAGAATATAAAAAACATCATTTTCTTGAGCTCTGTAATTCATTTCAGAAAAAAATTGAAAGTGTATGTATAAGTGTGTGTTTTGCCAGTCACTGAGTGTTTGGATGCAAAACTCTAGTAATACCTCTCATATTCTGCAAAAAGAAATGTTGAAATCACCTTTTATATGCGTAGCTTTGAACTGTCCATATTCCTGAGCAGATCATTATTCCACATTCCTGCAGTTTTACTGAGATGTTATTGAAAAAGTATTCGCAGCGGAGCCCACAGTAACAACTCTGTGGTGGTTATATTCTAATGATCTTGGGTAAAGGGAATGTATTCTCCTTTATCTGCATTAATGCTTTAAATGGTTCACGGAGAGTTCATTCACATCAATGGCCAAAACAGATTTATTTTACTTGGGGCACCTATGTCAACAGTAGTTACAAGAATTACTCTGGATGCGATCCCATTATAGGATGTCAAATATTTTGATGCTATTGGCAAATGGCAGAATGGTGTGGAACACAACAACTGGATGGCAAATTCTGCAATTTCTGGATCAGAATAAAAAAATGTACAGCCTGTCTGCTCACCTTCCCAATCTCAGGGCTCACCCCAGCCGGCAATGTAATACTGAACAATGAATTTTAAATAAAGTCAAACATTTGCTTCATGCTCCTCCACAGTTTAAACAAGACATTTCTGATGGAGACGTGTGGATTTATTGTAAGTAAGAGATATAAGAGATAACTTAATCCCCAATTGGATTGTAAACCCCACCTCCACTTCACATGGCTCCACCCTGTCACACCGCTTTCTTGACCTTTTGTCTCATTTTTCGGCGGGTAATGAATGCTTTCGGTCTATTTCAGACAAAAAGATCTTGCACATAGTCCAGAGCATTGGAATGTCATATCAGAAAATCACCCAATCAGCATGCTGGTGTTGAGAGCAAACAGAGAGAGAGGGCACGGCGCGCACAGAACAGTGGCGGACTGGGTCGTCTGGATGTCAATATAATAGACTGGCTTATGATGTGTAAATAACACACCACTTAACGGTCCTCTCCCACTCTGCCAGAGCATTTTGAATCACATGGAGGGCAGCGTCTTCCTCTCCACAGGGTCTCGCCATCAACTATTCATCCAGCTCGCCTCTTTCATCCACAGAATATCAAAACAGCTAAGAAAGATTTAAAAAAAACCTGATTACACTAATATTACAATTAAATGTTCTGACAGCATATTACTGTTTATTTCTTGTGGTATGGATGTGAAATATGTTTCTTTTGTTTTCTAGCATATGTGCAAAATTTCTACTAGAGTTGTTTTCACCTCCTTGACCAACTTTTTTAGTTTTCACCTTCTTTCCTCTCATCATTTTACACACTAGTATAAAACCTAAATTATAAGATATACTGTATGTAGAACAAAATAATGTTTAAAACAAAAACTATCTCTTCTATTTGTATTTGACATACAACAAAGAAAATAAGCTACATTGAAACCCACATTTCGTCCTCCAAAGGCACATTTTAAGGCAAACTAAAACTTTACTGAAGCTACTTATTATGGTAGTGCATAAGTATAACTGTGTAGAACTTTTATGTATCTGTAGATGAGTTTTTGTTATAGTTGCAGATGCCTGTACATGTCTTCATTGAATTAACTGGAATATTCCCATGTAAACCATTGCATGTTTTATGAAACACTTGAGTCAAAAGCGTGAACACAAGTAGATTTCAAATACAATTATCTTTTTTTGCCCTTTACATATTTTGCATTATTCATTTTAATTCAGAATGTGCTTAAATACTTATATAATAATATCATATTGTATATTATAGTAACATTTTTTATTATTCTCCTCTTCTTTGCCTCTAAACTTATATTTGTTGTTTAATCTGAATAAATATTCTTAAATAAATCCTGACTCCCTGAATATCAATGTTAAAATCCAGCATTTACTAAACATCATAACTAATTCTGCCAGATGAATGAATACATGCAGGGTGGCAGACATATTTAAAAAAAAATATTTACAAATCAAATATGCCCCAGAGACATACTCTGACACATAGGGTGACATTTTTGTGAATTAATAATTACAATGCACACTTTTTCTTTTAAAAGTGTTTGATGTTGGTTGGAGAACACCATGACATTTTTGCAATAGCCTTGAAATTACAAGACTAAGTCAATGACACACTCTCACTGTGTATTGGCTTTATTTGTTTACAAATTTGAACAATTTTGACATTAATACAATGCAATGCTTTCTGCGGTAATTACACACTTTGCGGCATGCAAATTAGGCGGAGCTCTCCGTAGTTAAAAGTTAGAGGAAAGCCTCTTCTCCTGTCCTGGTTACTAATATCAAAATAAAACTACGACTACAGTTTAAACCACACACACCCACACACACACACACACCCACACACACACACACACACATAATATATACACACAGATAAATACAAGGTTTATATAAGCTGTAGTCACTTGGATAATAACTTCCACGATGACAAGTCATTCACACCTGCTGATGACATGTATCAGGCATCATTACTGTCCCTTCCATTATAGACCTTCTGTATATGTGATACTCTCCCCCTTCAGTAATAAATAGATGTGACCTCAGTGAACGTATCACTCACGAGCCGTCTTTGATTTGGTCACTATTTCCATCAGACCCAGGAGAGAGCGGCAGTTCCCACATCCACCGACCTTGGAGTCTCTTTAGAGCTCTTTCCAAACCCGCCTCTCAAGGTTGCATCCAATCTGTCTGTTGTTTTTCTACATTAGCGAAACCTCAACCCTCCTTCAACCCTGAGCCCCTCTTGAAAACTAACACCTGAGTGTAAAGGGCTGTAGTGAGAGGTGGCGTGGGAGTGCCGGTTGAGGTGGGTCAGATAGGGTGATCAAAAACAAAGCAGGAGGATAAAAAATATAATTTTACCTCCGCCATAATCCCAGGCCTCCAAGGATGACCTTTGATCTCTCAGCATGTGTGGTATCCTGAGCTGCCTGCTCGTGCTGCATGCCGCTCTGATCCTGGGAAGCAATCAGCGAGCGCACCGCTATCAGAAAGGCTGCTGGGGAAACACTTTAAGCCCGAGTCTGGAGGTGAGCGCCGAGCAAAAAGCAAATGTGCAGGGATGGAAAAAGTAACCAAGTGCAGCCAACCACATAGAAAGCCTGATGGGCCAGAGCGCTGCATGATAAAGGTAAAGTGGATACTGTATCTACAACACAGCCTGAGGCCAGCTGGGATTCAACACCAAACAAGAATTAAATGATCTTAACTGGTGAAATGTTGGCTGAAAGAAGAGAATTATTTCAACCATTATTTCAATTAAGAACTGTATTACTGTACTAATTTAAATAACTCTAAATGACATACAAATTTTACTTGGAAGCATTTTCTGACATTGGAAATTAAAACTGTATGGGCTTGTAATGTTTGTTGTGGTTGAAATAACTTCAAAACATACTTTAAAAATACATTTCTAACATAATTAACACAGATATATATATATATATATATATATATATATATATATATATATATATATATATATATATATATATATGCTGTTATATGTGTTTTCAAAGGTGTCAAGTCCAACCAGTGAATCTGTAATCACTGCTTCAAAAGCGCCATCTCAGGGCCTTGGGCACGGCAAATTCCCGCATGTGCGTTTATTTGATTGTTTAAGAGTGATTTCCGGAAACGAAGTTGGGACGGCCAGGAGCTGCCTTGTAACAATTATGGGGTTAAATGGCAGTTGGCCACACAGGAGGGCATTTGCCTGCTGGCAGCCCCTTCCTGCTCTGGAGGGGTCAGAGGTCACAGACTTTTCAGGAAAAGTCCATTTCTCAAGCACCCTGAAACAGGTGGAGGCCTGGACAGCCCTGTTTACTCAAACAGCACGGTGAAAGTGGGAAAGATTAAGCGTAAACGCTTGGTGAGAAAAACTCTCGGTTTTAGTTGTTTTTTGTGGTCATGTATATGTAGCACTGTACTGTACCTGACACAGATCCTTAAATTTCATTAATATCTTTTCACATTCCAGTTATCTCAGAATCTATTTACTTCTTTTTTAGACTACGAAATGCGGTTTCCTCTACGTTCATACGTTGTAGCATCTCTGTCTGAATGAGATGGGTTTTTTAGGAAAGTGAAGATCGAGTTGTGAGGATACAAGTGTCAGTAGAAGTTTTAAAAGGAGTGCAGAGAACATTTCCCAAAATGTAAGAAACAATTTAAACAACAACTGCATATATAGCTCTTCAATCAATGGGAAAGGGTTGATGCACTGAATTAAAAGAAAAAAAGGGGCAAAAGGCAACTTGGCCGAACTCGACCCCTCAGTGCTCTCACTATTTGGATTGGTTAAATCGCTGGGACCTGGAGCTGAACCCATCAGGAAGGGCTTAAGTGTTTAGGATTAGGGATCTAAAAGGCATTTGGAGGCCCTGAATCAAACCCACAGGACCGGGGTGGAGGCGAGCCCTGGTGTTTGGCCTGCGCCGTAATCAAACAGGGGGAGCTAGGACCTTAGCACACCTGCAGGAAGGGACCACAGCAAAGAAAAAGGGCCCAGCATGAGGGGCAGGCTAGGCGGCGTGGGCTTTTTTTTTTTTCCTGCTGCAGAGTGACAACAGCTGGGGTGGTGTACGGTGGTGTGGCCCAAGGGCAAGGTCAGCTCGGCGGACTGGGGGGAACAGCAGGCAGATTGTTTTCACTCCACTAGTGAAAACAGCAACCGTGGAGATGCTGAATGTGCCAGCTGTGATTGTGGATTTGTAGTCCACAGCCTGACCCCATATTAACACTATGAAGGGAAGCTGGATCGCTAATAACCGGTGGCCTCTGGCCTCACCTGAGCTCCTCCCATATAGCCGCCAGACCTCCGGACACACTGTGAGTGCACGTGAGGAGAGTTAACACTATTCCTTTACACTCTGAATGCAGTTGTATTCGTAAATCAGATGACTTTTATTGTAAGAGGATTAAGTTGTATGTTTTGATTCATTTTTTTTGTGGATAATTTGATCATTCTACGAATGTACATTCACTTATTCCCACTAGAAACTGCTATTACTACTAATTCTATTAATGCTAATACAAATAATTTCACGTTTTAAAAATCATAGTAAGACATGTGATTTAATTTAGAGGATATTTCTAGGATAGGTTGGTTTTTGGTTGCAGCACACAGAGATTCAACCTGAATCCATCCATGAAAGCGTCAGGACTCACACATGTCCTCGGGCCTAATTGGTCTGGACAGTTAACATCAAAGAAGTTGGGCTTTATGTGTAATCTGTTCGTTCCTCTGCCACATTCTCATGCCGGCGCTTTTTTTTTTTAATATGTTCAAACGTTGTAATGAAGGTCATTCTCCATCAACTCACTTTGATCTAAAATGACAAAAATTTAGCATTTTAATAAAAAATAAAAAAAACGTTTTTGCTTTCACCGCCCGGTTTGCAGTCGTCTTACACACTCTTTCCCTCACTTTTTTATTTTTTCTCCATCGTTCTTTCCTTCGTCTTTATTTTTTCCTCTCACGGTGCATAAAAACAACTCGCACACACTTACACAAGGTAAATGAGACTATTTTGAAAAAAAGATCACAATAGAAATAACTGCAAGTCTCATAATGCAGCTTCTGACATGCCCTAACATCTGCCACAGATGTATAATTAAACTGTGTGAAACTACCATGCTTTATAATGATTAGCTGCTTTTATGGATAGTACAGAGTCAATTATGTGTAACGTTTAAAACATTTTTTGTGGTAATAAAATTCACCTCTGTGGAAATTCCCTCATAGCAGACTAAAGATTATCATTTAGCCTCCTAAATTGTGGGGAGGTTTGTTGACTTTGTTTATTGCCATGCCATCTTAAAACGACTGCAATGGTCTGTTGGAATTCTCTTATAAATAACACACTTGCTCTGAGATGAAAGTTGCACATCATGGCATGCTCGGGCACCGTCTACTGCAGCTGGATGTTCTATCAGTCTGTTATAATGAGAAATCAACTGTCTGCAGATCAGCAGCTGAAATGCTGTAACGAGCCATGAGCGCTAATACTTGAGGATAAGTTGCCCTGGATGAGGCGGCTTTATCCAGTTATTAGGGTAATGTAATGGAGTCTTCTAATCCAAACCCACCAAACCCTTCCACCGTAGGGGGCACAATAGTGAGGCAACACGTTATTCCGGCACAAAGCTGACTTCTCCACTAATATAGCAGGACACTGAGGCTCCCGGCCTGTTCAAACAAGTCCTTCACAGTATCTCCCATAAAATGATTTTCTCCATTCTTCCTCTCTCCCCCCTTTTCCCTGCTAACTCTCTCCCTCCAACAAACGCTCTGCTGGCAAGGCATATTCTACGCTCCTTAATGCCAAATTAAACCCCAAGTCTTTTATTTTAAATGAGAAAAGGCGAAAGAGAGTGCTGACAATCTTGATTAGGCGAAAGAGAAGGAGGGATGAGGAGAGGAGCAAAAATTAAACGCTATTAAAAAATATAGAACATTACATTAATGCCGTCCGGCACAATTGGTGCTAATTGGCAGATAATCCAGAAGCTCTGGGCTGCCTAATGCCGGGTTGAGTATAGGAACAAGCCGGGCCTCTTGTCCTCTCCCGCCACAGAGTTCTACAAGCCACGGGATGGGGGTCAGAGCGCGGTGGAGGGGGAGGGATTAGCACTGGCATTGTTGGCTCTTTCCATTGGAACATGACCTTGACGAGAGTTTGGTTCACCCCTCCTTCTTCCCAATATTCCAGCAACATGAACTTCAATATGAGCATAATGGGTAGTTTCAGGGAGCCAAGAGAAACACATGAAACACAGAGACACCCCAAATGAAACCTGACATTCCAACACCTTTGGATTTAAACCCATTTAGGAAAGACCTCTCAGAATAGAATTTACACTGTGTTTACGTAACCCCACACTGCAAATAGCTTCTCAAATTAGAATTATGTATATATTTGAGTATATATATGGGGAATACATAATGTATACATTATTTATGATTACACACAAGCTCATAAAAAAACACAATTTCTCTAAAACCGAATGAAAGCAGTTTATCCTGGATGCTGCCAGTGTTAGAGCACCGCTTTTAATAACACTTTGTGCTCAGAAACAGCTATTCCATCTATAACAATAACATTAATATGTGCCAAAACACGAGTGGTGATCCAAAGTGCTGTGGGAAAGCCAGTAAATGTTATGTGTTTTGAAAATGGTTCCAATAATCTTTATCCTAATCCCTTAATTGGGGGTCAATAAAGTCTCCAGTGAGCATACAAAGACGCTGGCAAGAAGGAACTAGGAGCAGAATGAAGCTCTTAAAGGGGACCATCTACACCTGGGCGCTGAGCGTGCTTTTCACTACTCTGAGGAGGCTTTTCAAGCAAGTCCTTGGCTGTGAAAGTTCCCATGTTAAAAGCACTACCTATTAAGGTACATCCGAAAGAGATGTATTTCTGCACAGTGTTTGAAGATTTCCCATTTGCATGTAAAAAGGGCCTCTGCAAAACTGTAACTTGTGAACTGATCAAAAGCCAGAGGCCGTTCTTGAGTTGAATGGCTTTCCCCCTTTGACACGAAAGAGGCTCTCTTGAGGCGCCTTCGCGGCGGTGGCCTTGGAGGTTAGGAAAATGTAGCCCCTAAGACCATACGGGACTATTCTCTGGAGCCTGGACAACACTTGAGTCTGCAGCAATAGAAAAGAGCCGGTTTGCCGCTGTGGATCAGTACTTCAACAGGCCTCACTAACATTCCATAAGAGGGCTTTAACTATTCCTGTAGACGGCTTTCATGTTGAGGAGTGTGTGTGTGTGTGTGTGTGTGTGTGTGTGTGTGTGTGTGTGTGTGTGTGTGTGTGTGTTTGTGTGCGCGCGCGCACGCGCATATCTATGTATACTTGTGGCTGTGTTGTTTTTAACAAGCTAACATTATTTCAAAATGATAATAAATTGCACAGCAACTTCCTAGTGGGAAATTCAATCAACCCTAAACACATTGTTCCCAATTTGAAAATTTGAATTTTAAGATTGCTTGTGTTGGAAAAGTCGTAGGTAAACCTCTCGTTAATCATTTTGAAACATAAGAAAGTAAAGCCATGCAAAGGAAAACAAATGTCCTAATAGGGGTCTTGCAGGTCACACACCCACACACATCTTTGGCTGAAAGTATATTGCTGCAATCCGTTCTGGCAAATGTCTTCAAAGTGGAAAATGGAGCGATAAGAAGCCGGGGCATTTGTTATTCTTTCCAGGTCTATTGAATGTGTTTTGACTAGATGCTTTGCTTGTGAGAGGAGCTGTGGAGCTGCTGAGCTCTGTGACGGCTGGGAGAGGGCTTCCCATCAGCCCGCTGAGCAGCGAACACGCCGCTCCAGATTGATGGGTAAGTGAGGCTCGGTGACTGTCAGGACAATCCAGCCACAACACAGAGACCCTCCCCACTCCCCTGCACCTCTGTGAATCAGCTGGTTTCACTTAGCGAACATGGAGAGAGCGGGTCACGGGGTCATACCATGACCTCATCAAATTAGCCCCAACCGAGTGAAGTGTTTAGTACGAGTTAAAACAAGTAATCTGAAGGGCATTAAATGCAAATGCGACGACCATATGCCCACTTCAAACACGGACAGCTCCCATCCAGCAGCGCTCCCCCTCTCACCCGCTCACGTACACACAGCGGAACCATTCACATGTCTCACAGAGTGGGGGGCTGTTAAGATGACAATGGGTTTCTGTCATGCTGACCAGGTGCAAAACATTTCAACTTCTGGCCAAGTACGAAGATGTTTGATATCTGGTAACAGAACATTTGCGACGTAAAGTCTGCAACCGAATTACTCATTGCCTTTGAGAGTAGATATCTCTTACATATATGTATAATGTGCATCGATATCTCTTTTCATCCTGAACTTAAACTTGGAATATGGAAATAAAGGGGCAGATGCTCAGAAAGGTTATCCAGCAGTTCAGGGAGGAGTGAAGTAAAAAAAAAAGAAAGAGAAAACGCCGGGGTAATACCTCTGCTGTGCTTCATAAACGCTACGCCATGTGCCCCTGTTAGTGGGAACGAGGGCCCGGTCAGGCTGTGAAGATTATGGGCGAAGACTGATTTTGCCCCCTCGGGCTGTGGCCGGGTTGGGAACATGTGGCAGCTCATATATGCTAATAAGCACCTGTGGAGAGGGGGGGTGGGGGGGGGGGGGGGTGAGCAGAACTCCCCCGCCGGGCTTGACAGCCGTGCCACCTGCACAGACCTCCACTGTGCCTCTAGCTCGCTGGGAAACCTGACGAACAAAACTAGCACTTAAACACAGCACTGGAAAAATTAGCAAATAATCTCCAGTGACGACAAATTAAAGTGGTAATCTGGCTTTAATTTGTGAGGCATCTCTGGTTCTGGCTTGCTGTGTGTTTTTTGTACCAGAGACCACTCAAGCAAACACGGATACGTGGCCTGTACCGTACTTCCTTTTAATTTCATTATTCTATTGGCCGTCAATGTTCATGCTAACACGTTCTGCCTTTGTTTAGTGCAAACAAACATGTTGCCGCTGTTAGAAATGTTAAATGCATCACTTGCTGTGCAGCATTTCCCAGGAATGCAAATGTCAGACAAGCAAACCTCAGATTTGGATTTCCACGGCGTTTAAAGATTTGCAGACTTTTGACCCAAAAACACCATCTAATGACGACCGCTGTGATATGTAGCTTGTCCTGTACACCAACTGGTTTTGCAAAACTCTCAATGACACGAAACAACACTTCTGAAATGTGTCATGAGTAGCACATTCAGGCCTGCTGAGACTCGTATAAAAGTCCCACTTGTTCCAAGTGTGTGTGCAGTGCAGATTTTCAGCCTTCATCTCATTCAAAACGGCCCACAGCTGCTGACGAGGAATGCGAGAGCAAAAAGAAGACATTGTGGGAGAGCGCTCTCCTGTCAATCAAAAGAAGTCTTATTAAATTTGTTTAAGCTGTGAAAGCAATTTAAAGAAAAGAAACAATGTTCTTCATGTGTTCTTCATGACCACCAATTTTCCTCGACTAAGTTTCCAATCAGACACATTTTTCTTCAAATTAAGGCGGGAAGGGTATTGGATTTATTCTTCTCTATGCAGTACATCACTAACTGAACTCCCAAATCCACATTAACAGATTCTTTGTTTTTTCCAACCTGGAAACTAATAAATAGACATCACTTTGTACACGTTCATACCTAACAATGAGTACAAATGAGTTCTTCACATTCTCTGTCTCATGTCAGTAATGAATCTCAGCAGCACATGTTTATATGTGTGAGAAACGGGCAAATACGTAAATGTCGACTTAAAGAATCAGCAGTTTATGAATCTTGCTAGCTTGTTCGGCCATCTGAATGCTCTATAAACCACATTAAAACATGCCACTATTTAGAAAATATGCAACTCTGTAATCTGCCTTGAGCCATGAGTTATGTACTTATGCATTTTTCAATGGCCAAACGTAGGGAGATAATCAGCCTCCAGTGATTTATGGGATTTCATATTTTTCACATCTGGGTTCCATATATATAAAGGAATATTTAAGACACCACTTTACTACGCACCGCATACTTTATTGACAATCAGGCTGTATCACTGCAAATATGCTCCTTTTTTTTCAGATTGAGGAGGTAGAAGCCAGACGTAAGGAGGGCTGATTAGTGAGATCGTGTGGAGATAGCGTGTCCAGGCACTACCGAGAGGAGGCAACACTCACCAACATGAGGCAATAACTTTACTGTAATTTCGCCGCCAACACATAGGAAATGAATCTCAGCTCCTCGGGCAATTTCATAAGCAAATGAATAATATTTATATTCAATATTAGCAAGCTGTTTTTAGACGTTGATCCAGAAACTATAACCTCCTCACTCAAAATGATACTTCAAATAAACTTGGCCAATTCTTGTTATTCTTAAAGTTAGAAACATTATTGATAAAAATTTCCAATTTCAATTTTAATTGAACAACAGCGCACTAGAGAGCGCAGTCGATATTAATTCCTTCTGCAGTTAAGGATGTTTGAGGAAATTAGCTTGTGTCAGCACAAGAGTTATCAACCACATTATAAGATACTGCACATTGGAGTTGATGTTTCTCAGCTCTTAACTTCTACAGTTCAAGAAACATGACAAGTACACACGCGTCATTAATGGAACCAATTTACATCATCAGCAAATTACACAGTTTACTTCTCAGTTTGGTCTTAATTATTAAAACGAGTTCTTCCATGGGATTTTTTATTTTAAAGTACCATAAACCTAACAGTTTATCTAATAATAGATAGTCCCTCCACCCCATTTCTTTCTTCTTAGTAGGCCTACTTGCTGACTTGTCAAACCAAAAGTATACTTGCTGCTTGCTGTAAAACTGCTGCAAAGTTTCTTCATTCTGCATCTGAGAGAGACCGACGCATTCAACTGCACAAACAAATTTTACCTTTCAATGGACACGGTGAGAAAACATTATGATATGTAATGTGACATAAGTGTAGAGTGCATGTACTAACAGAGAAACAGAGCGCACATCAAACTGCACTCATCACCATTTACAAAATGCAAAAACCTATTTCTTCTAAGATATTTTTAGGGAAAAATAAATAACAAATGGCACGTGAATAATTAATAAATAAATATCAACATGAATGAAGGACGTGCTGTAGTCATCTACAACATCATGTGCACTGTTAATGATAGAGCGGTAGCTAAGAACGAAGCAAGATTTTTGATGGCATCATTTTATCTTGTTAACTGGCGTAACACATCTTCCCACAGTGTCCAAAACCCCTTCGGTGAGACCTTGTGAATTCTTTCTCTCACAAATTATAAAGTATAAAATGTTGACACTAATTGAGAAGTTTACATTCTAAGCAACCACTAATAAGAAGCCTTTGCTTCCAAAATATCCCCTCCTGAGCCACCATTTAATAACATTTATCTTAACAACACAAGAAGAGTGTTCTCTAGTTTAGCTGATATATTTTGTGAGAACCACTGAGTTCATACTGTGGTCTGTATTTGCAGTTGCCTTTGAAAGAAAATAAGCCCCACGCATCTCAAATCCCTTCTCTGTGGGCTTTTGCCCCTTCAAGGAGCAGAAGTCTTTGAGACTACATGTTTTAGACCCGTCCCTAAACTTCTAATAAATAGCTTCAAACGTAAGGGATCCTGATCAGTGCTTTGAGAAAAGGAAGCATTGCAAGAGCATGAGATCAACCCCTGGATTATTCTGCCCTATGCGCTGAAAAGCAGCCCTCTCCAGCTCTCGGCCCGGGCATTATACCCATTGGTGGCCACAAGGAACACTATTCGGATTAAGTGGTGCCCCTTTCACATAAGCAACAAGTGACAAAGGAGGAGATTGGGCAACTAACCTGCTGTTTAGATAAATAAAGGTACTCTATCAGCTCTAATAATTGCTAACCCCCTCTCCTCTTGCCTCATTGTCTACTGACAAGTGCTGCTTGGCCTCCTTCTAATTGCTGACAGATTTGATTTTTCAGCGACAGCAGGAGCTCTGTTTGTGGCCTTTACACAGTAATTACTCTCTCCCTCTCTCCTCGCCGCCTCCTATTTTATCCTCTCCTTTCCCTAAATCCTCCTCTTTTTTCACCTCTTTCTGAAGCTAAATTCCCTGCTTCCTCAAACCCTTTTAAGAGTTTAATTTCAGTTACATTGAAAGCGGTGGTCAATAACTAATTATCTAGCGCTTCCTAAGTAGCATGTGCAAGTGATCCTTACACCGGGTGGACAAAATGTAAACTTCATGGAAGACTACTTTAACTTGGAAATAACTCAATCAAAACAATGATGCCATATATTTAGAATTATGTTGATTTTGTTTATGTTGTCATTTGGAGGTATTTATGAGTAGTAAAAAGTCATCACTTTGAAATGTGAGTTGTTCAAAGCTCCAAACAGGCTAGATGATCTAGGACCAAAACTCTTGGTGCCTTAGTTAAAAACGGGTAAATTATTTGTTATATCAATGGGAACAGCCTAGGGAAGTTATGACATCATATGCCAGATACAAACAAAATACAGAGACAACGAAACACACTATGTTCCAATATAGTGGTACAGCTAGCTGACAAATCGGTGTGGTATTCAAAAAAATATGATCCAGCAGTGTAACGGTGTTTACAATGATGATTTGGCTGCTTTAAAGGAAAGTTCTTTCTCCTGCATTGTTTACTTTATTTTGTCTACTGTAATTATTACAAAATGCACATCCTCTCTAACAAAACTTTAGTCTTGCTTGTAACAAAAAGACATCTGTTATCTTGAATAGTAGTTCCTGAAATTGTGCATTTGTAAACTACTGTGTGTAAAATAATCTGCTGAAATGGACTTGAATGATGTTTCACAGTTTTATAAACTTTGATAAAGTTTGGAAATCCTACTGTGATGTCCATCTGTAGGAATGGTTTCTGTACATACTGGTTTCCTGAGTGTTGCCTTCCCTCCTCTCCTCTGGCCTGCAGTCTGACATGTAACAAGCACCCTACCCCGTGGGAGAGCTAGAGGGCTCCCTCCAGAACCAGAGCCTCCCCAACCACCTTCGCCACGTTAAAAAGCTAATTATCCCAGGAACAAAAGTACACTTTATGTCACTTAACACAATTAGTCATAAACTGCGTTTCTGACTTCTAAATCTACACAGGCTCCCATTCTCTGCCAATTATTCATAGTTTCATGTTTGTATCACATTCAGAGTTTTAAAGCAAACATATTTTCAGTGCTGGTGTCTGTGTTAATCATCCCACCCACACACTTCATGGATTAGTCATTCACATTGCCTGCAATATGAACCGGAGTGCAGCTCTGCCAACTATATATGTATGTATTATTCAGAATATTTCTATTGGGGAGTTAGGTAGACACTATATATATACACTGAGAGAGAGAATCAATGATTCCTAATCCACTCAACAAGCGGCTGAGCTAATTATGCATTTCATAAATGATTAGCAAAATACAGGAATATTTAATCCCTCTTTGCATTGATGTTCTTTAAACAGCTCTTAGGTACACCAGGGCACATGATGAGCATCAAATTGGCCTTTCATAGCATATTTGTGGCAAAAGCCATGTTTGAATGTGACATTTTTTGCAGGCAACAGAATGAGGTTTTTAACATGTTTATAATTGAAAATGGGTAACTATTTACAAACAGACAGAAAGGCTTACAGTGCACCGTGTTGTTATCGGAATCAATTCAAATTGAAGAGATTAGCTGTCAGGTATGCCGTCAACATATGTGGATTGAGTTTGTTTCACATGTTATTGATAGTCCCAGTGTATTTCATGCACTCAATTTGCCACATCTTTATTGATAAAGACTCTGGTTTCCTTTTTATTCTAGTGATTACATACTCCAACACGCTTGTACACGTTTTGTGTGTGTGTGTGTGTGTGTGTGTATGTGTTGCACAGGTAAATGTGGTATTGTGGGAGCTTTTGTGAATCACACACCTCAGCTAACTTAAACATTTTGAATATAACTGTCTCACCTTGCTGCTTAAAAATACTCCAACAAAGACGAGATCTACTAAAGTTATCATTATCCTTTGTCATTTTATTATCAGAAGAACACAGTACAGTTCTGACTGTACATCACAAAAGGTCGTGAGCCTCAAATTGCCAATCAGAGATGTCAGCTCTGCTTAATGTCATCTGGGTAACCTTTTGTGGTTGAAATGACATAAAAGAGACAATACTTCAGCATTCCTCCATCACAGACCTTGACCTTTGTTGACACATTATATGGCAATGTAAAAATGACTTCCCAATTATATACAGTATATCTATCATCACCTCACAGATATAGTCTGGGGACTGGGGACAATTAAAATGCACTTTCCTATGGTACTAACTGTTAAGAACATATGCCAAAAAAAAAGAAAACGCCACAAAAGGTGGTGAACATGCCAAAGCTGCTACAATCACAACATCTGGAATATATATTAACCCATGTGAAGATGTAGTGTGTGGAGATTAGAAGGTATGTGATGTCTATGTCCTAGATAAGAATAAAGACACGAGGAATGATTGACAGAGCAGCAGTGTGTCTGACCTGAGCCAGGAACGACTCCAGGGAACAATGACCAGAAACTTTCAGCAGACACTGGCGGGTCTGAGTAACACACACTCTTTACTGGTATCACCATTCTGCTGCAAGACAGAAACACAAAAACAGGCATTAAACGTATATCTTTTTCTTTTCTTTTGCCTCTTCAAATTCGGACTTGTACAATGCGTTTCCAACTCTTGATCCTCAATGCTAGCGGGTTGCTGACACCCGTGACGGCAGATCATGGCAGCTATCATCTAACCTGACATCCATAGTGTAATCTGTGAAATGTGTCGTGATTGTAGCTGCTCACACTTTCTTGGCCTGTGGCACAGGGAATGCAAAGGTCAACTATTTGGGCGTGTTTACCCACAGGTGGAGGAACGCTATCTTTTCATTCATGACCTTCCTGACATGACGCTTCCAAGGAAACATTTAGGGCCATATTTCAGCTTTCTGGTATCAATTGCCAAAGGTATTACATTGTAATTATAAACCTGCGACCTTTGTGAAATTGTCCAGATCTCCATCTCATTTTATAAACACAATCCTCAAACGTTTTTTGGGAGATTGCCATTGGAGAAAACATAGGCACCAAAATCATCTATCCATTTTTCACATTATTCATTCACCATGCACTGTACTTGGTGCCTGAGGGCTAGTCGGATGACCCTAAGCAACAACTGATTTTACAGGAAACAGTTGTCAGTGGATTTTAATTTATTACCCACAGATACATATTTCATATACAGTAAATATCATAAATATCACTCAATATAGATGAAATAACTATGAGTGTTTTGGAGCAACCACACATTTATTTTGCACACATTTAGTTTCAATCACCCATGTTATTTAATTACTATTTTAACTATTGAAACAGAACAAATACGTTTTTGTACTAGATTTTGTTAAATGTTGCTCTTTTATTTTGGTGAACATTCAGGCTAGACTGCTATTAATGGAATATATTTATCTCCATTTCTGCATTGTAAAGCCCTTCCCCTGTTGGCTCATGAACTCCTGATCAGTGAGACTAAGGAATAAAATACTTTGTTCCCTAGATTCCTTGGTTCAAGATGCATTTCCTTTCTTTCACTACTCTTCTCACATATTTCCAAAGTTCAACAAATGTGTTACATATTAGGATTAGCCCCTCAAATAGCTATTTGTTGTGTATTTTAATAATCTACATTGTCTTGTAATTGATTGCCGCTCCATGGCCTATTTGACCAAAACTACCATATGGGTTTAATTTATTGTGCAATTGCAATGAAATTGAGAGGACACATGTGAATATTAAATCGGAGTATAAATACCTATTTACTAAAGTAAACCCAACTGTCATTACTTCTGTGGTTCCAGTTTTTAGCTGCACCGGCTAGGTCCCAAAAGGAATCATTAAAGTTAACACAAGTCTGATTTTGCCATACTGTGTTAAATGTTTATACGTGTGTAGAAGAAAATGTTAATTTGATACCTAATATAGGCAAATTGCTATAAAACTGTGTAGACTGAGTAGCTGTGTGGGATGTTTATCCTTGTAGAAACTGGTAATAAGCTGATTCCATTCTGCTTCTAGCTTTGAGACCGTAATGATACATCCCACTTGTTTTTTCTGTAGGGCTATGGTAACACTACTTTATACTTTATACATTTTTTTTTACATTTAAATGTCTGACTGCTTGTTAAATTAAGATATATAAACATATATCCAATTGGCTATGCAAATGCCCGCACACCATACATTCCACCGTCTTCTAAAAATGGTAATCTGGAGAGCCTCATTTAGAGCATGTTCTACATTCATTACTTTAAATAATGATTAATCATTCTGCCAGCAAATGCAGTTGCATCTTCATTCTGACGATGGGAAATTCTTCAGCTGCAGGGTTTTAAAAAATATAAGTAGCCCATAAGTTTTTTTTTCTATTGATAAAATAGCATTGACAGGGATTGGAAAAAAAAGCAACATTCTTTCTCCAACATTTTTCATCTGTGAATATCCAACACGCTGGACTAAAGAATTCACACAAGCCAAGAGAGAACAACATAATGCGAGCACCATGTGCAACAAAACCACCAATTTCTTTTGGACATTTGCAAGCCCTCTACATGGATTATAGAAAGATATAAGGAGTTGGAAAAGGCCTAACCTCTGTTCTGCCGTTTCCAATTCATTCAGAGCTGACAGTTTTCCTTTTCTCTGTGAACGTGCTCTTGTCATTAGCATGCCTCTGAACTTTGCCTCACAATGTCTCTTCTGAACAGTCCTGATGAATTATTTCATCCTGGACAGGGCTGACTGCGGGGCATACACGTGTGGGTGCTTCCTCTGGCCCGGGTAGAGTCTTTTCAGACTAGTGCAGGAGGGACACCTGTTCCCTAGCCCCGCTAAACATGACCTCAGAGTGTTCTGCTGACATTAAACTGTGCATGTAAGAAAGCATTAATTTTGAGGCCTACGGGGACACTCTGTATTTCTTTTCTTGCATTTATAGACTATAAAAGCTGTGTCAATAAACAACTTTGTTAGTTAAAGTGACTATATGTAACTTTTGAATTTTTCTGTAATGTTCCATCTGATGATCATACGTGACCTGTAACAGTAAACGAGACTAACAGTGAAAAGAATGTTAATTTTATATAGTTATTTTTTTTGCATTTGCCCAGGTCCAATCTTTCCCGCAAAGTCATAAAATGATTTTTAGCAGGTAGACGGCGCTACAGAGCACACAATCTGACGGGTCACAGATTTCGGCTGAACACCGGAAAAGCCTGTGTTAGTGAGTCAGGTGAAAGGTAACAGGAGATTTCTTCAAACAGGCCTAATTGTATTTAAATTTTATTTTAGAAGTTATCTGCTGTAGTTATGGCTGATACTGGGGCAGGGCCATCACAGAAAAGAAGGAAATTAAATGAAGAACATTTAACAGCTAAAAGGGAAAGTGAAAGACAACGGGCAAAAAAAAAGTAAATCTCTGTTGGGCTTTCAATAGATGGAGACGCAATTTACAGGGTTGTAAATGATTCAAAAACGCCCATTTCATTCAGAAAATAACTTTACAATGCGCAAGTGGATGTACGCCAGTACAAGCGTGGATGTTTTATTTCTTTTAGTCCGTCTTTGTGTTGGCCGACTATTTTCTTTTTCCTTGTCCCCCTGGAGTTGTGTAAAGCGCCCGTGGGTTTTATGAAATGCGCAAAATAAGTTATTACTACAACAATCTCTTTAAGCTTTGGCTCGTGACACAGTGACAGTGATCCCCGGTTTAGCTCACGAGACATCCAGGGTGAGTATGCAACACTTGAAATGCAACGATGCATCTGCAACATTTTCTCTTATTGAGAATGGATGATTTTATGTCTGGGCAAAATATTCATCCTGACTATGTGACCTCTCGGTGACGCTAACTTAGTATTCTACAGTGGGCAATACAGCAGCGTAAAGAAAAGAGCTTTAAGACAGCAGGTGTGGTAAGAACACTAGCGCTTTGGTCCAAAGAGGCCTCTAGAATCAACACCAACAGAAAGTTATATATCACCACTTTAAATGTCATCCATTTCTGATGAGTTGGATGGATGATTATGAAAGACTTGAGCTGTGTTTTTTGTGACATATAGTACATATCAAAAAGTTCTTTGTTTGCAATGTAAGAAGTTATATTTAAGACTGACAAGTGTTTCACCATTGGAACAGCGTTTTTGGTGTCTTAAAGTGAGCTGGGCACTTATGTAAACTTTGAAAATGGCACAATAATATAACTAGCAGAGTCCACAATATGTCATTTTAAGGAGAATGTTTGGTGACTTTTATGGCTCTTCTCTCTGTTGGAGAGAAGACCCCTTTCCCGAAGTGTGCGCTTACAGACACCCTCTTAAACCAAGCTCATCTTCTTGTGTCTTTGAAATCATTCTTTCAGCAACTATCCAGAGCTCATGACAATAGGTGAGGATTGGAACGTAGATCGACTGGTTAATGTCCTCCCTCAGGAGGACATACGGGACAACACCAACATCATAGCTGTTGCAGCACACAAGCTTCATTTTCTTTTTTTTTCTTTTTTCAAGATCATTTTATGGCCATTTTTTAGGCCCAAAAAATGTCTTATTGCTGATGTCCATTTCCTTCGGCTTTCAATGTGTTAGAATTTTAAACTCCAGTGGATTTATGAGGACTATGGTTAACTGTTCCTCAGATCTTTTATAGGACAGCTAAAGCCATGAAATGGCAGGCGGGGTGGGAAACATGCAGCAAAGGGCCACAGGTCGGAGTCGAACCCGTGGCCTCTGCGTCAAAGAGTGCACCTCTATATACAGGTGAGCTACCCAGGCGGCCCCACACAGCTTAATTTTTGCCTCACTGTTGAACAAGATATGTTTCTGAGATATTCAAATTTCTTCACTTAGGGCAAGGGGGCAATCAAGTTTCCTGTGGACCATAGTCTCAAGTTTGGAAGTGCTGACCCTCGTCCCTATCACTTTATGGTCCCTCATTTTGAGCTGAGGGGAGACTTTGGCTCAGGAGGAAGAGCGGGTCGTCCACTACTCACATGGTTGGCCGTTTGTTCCCTGGCTTCTCCTGGCCACATGTCAAAGTGCCTGTGGCCATGGGTGTGTGAAAGGGGTGAATGCAAATTGTGCAAAAAGTGCTTTGTTAAGGTAGAAAAGCACTTTATAAGTTCAGTCCATTTAGAATGTATTAACCCAATACAACTACATCACCAAAACATACAGTCCTGAGGTCACCAAACTAGCTGCTCCTGCAGCCTCTATCCAAGACAATCTCACACAGAATTGGGGACGAGGCATAGGGCTATACCTAGACTACTATAGTCTATAGACACAATGTTACACTTCCGGGATTGCTCTAATTTGCAGCGGCTCCATGCGGAGTTTAGCGCCACCCATGATGATTGTGATTGGTTCAAAGACATGCCAATAAACCAGAGCCCGTTTCTCTCCCATCCTAGATTGCTATGTGGACTAGCCAGACCCTCCTCTGCAGCGTGTGAAGGATGGTCTGGCAAAGCGAGACTAGCCTATACCCCCTGCTGAAAATGCAGACACAATGGCGCCCGGCTTCCACAACACACCCTGACACCCTGTTCTGGAAAGACTGGAGAATACTTTTGCTCAGCTTTGCTTTAGTGGTACTGTCAAATATGGTTAGCCAAGAAAGAGGGAGTCTTGTGTAATTATTGGTTGCAGAGTACAGAGCTGTGCACATATGATTGACATGCAGGAAGAAAACACCTCCTCCACAAACAAACCCGTGCTAATTGGATGGTTAGATTCAAAATTAGTGGGATTTTTTTTCTTTTCTTTTCGTGTTTTATTAATAAGTTTTGGGATCTGATGAGAAATTCAACAAATATCAAAACGCTATATAACATCTAAAGATGTTCCTCCTCTAAACTTGCTTTTTTGTTTTTAAAGTGAGTCATTAAACAACAACACATGGAGCTCATTGACCAGCGAGTTGTGGATGTTGTAGTTTTTTTCGGTTTCACTTACTCTTTTTGAGGTTACGATGTAGAAATCAAAGCCTTTAGGGATGTTGCCCCAGCTTAGCAGCCCTTTTTAGCTCTGCTCGTCACGCTGCAGTCGCACATCTGCACCTATATATCAAAGCCGTGCACAAAAACATTCCTGAGCGCAAAGCAGAGGTGATTTGTGTGCCTTTCTCCTTTTTTTTATTAAAATTCATCTGTGATCTAACTGTTCACTCGGCTAAAAGCTATACCTTTTAAATCCGTCATCTGTCCAGGACTTAGACCTGCACCACATTAAGACCAGCACTGACATCACAACTGTTTCCCCTCTTCCCGCTGCGCTTTATGCCTCTTTCATATATTTTCTCTTGTCCTCAACAGATGGACAATCTTGCAGCTAGAGATTTTTTAAAGTGTTTAATAAATGTAATACAACCTATCTAGTGTTGAAAAGGGGCCTAAACCAGAACCATGTGCACAGAGTGGATGGCGGCCGGCCGTTACGGGCTACAGCTAATATGGCTCAACATGTGGACCCGGCCATATATGCAGGTTCACTTACATGTCGGACTGTTTACGACCTTCAGTGTAATTCCCTCCGAAAGTAGACTGGGACCTAACATTACTACTCTCTAATTTACAACGTGCTGTTTTTATATGCACCAATGTATTCTCTGTAGAGGAGAGTAATAAAAGGATACAAACGATGTTGGAATGCAGTGTCTTTCATGTTTTATCTCCCAAAAGGAGCAGTACAGTGGTGTTATGTTCTTATAAAGAGTAATATATGAAAGTGTTTGACTTATTGTCAAATTAAGGAAGAGTGTCATGAACCTGATGGTGTATATGAACGCCTCTGGTCGCTATTTCATTCAGCTCAACCTGACACTGCTAACCACAACAGATAATAAAATATTCCTGAAAAGGAATGTAAGTAGTGATGGGACTGCCTGGATAAATCACAGACACTTAGACATCTATAAGGAGCTCTGCAGTGTGAATACATAAAACAATTTAAGTATGTTTTATTGTTAGAATGGGAAGCCTTATCAGATCTCACCTTCAATTGTAAACAAAATATGGACTCGTTACAGTCCTCGGGGTTTTGCTTGTCTTTAAACTTTGTCCCTCCCGGCCACCATACACCCAGGAGCAAGAGCCAATCAAATCTTAGAAATGCTGTCTGGTCATTTTATTTCGACCCATAGCTAAGTCAGTAGACTCATGCTGTGGAGTCAAACTTTGTGAAAGCCAACAAAACTTTAAACTGAATTTTAAATTCTAGTATTTGTGTGAGTAATTTAAACTTTGGTACTTCATCACACTAGAATGTATAGTATATATATTTATATATATATATATATATATATATATATATATATATATATATATATATATATATATATTTAGTCTACAGGAAAGGGATAGCTATTAACGCTGACAAATGGTTGATCAATTTGTATCATCTTACAGTTGAGTTTATATCATCATATCGCCAACCTTAAATCAGTCTTTCCAAAAATACCAAATATGTCTCGCTGATTTGGGGGGAAATATGTATGAAATGAGGCACACGACTAGCTTATTAAGTGGAGCAGGCATAAAAAACTTGGCCCCTTTGATTTGAATAGTTTAGTCTATGAGCACGTAGAGCTTAAATGAAGAGTTGGAACAAGCTGGTACAGAAAACATAACACTGTCAGACATTATGGAATAATACCATTTTTTTAACCTAATGGTTATCTGGGGGGAAATAAATAGGAAAACTAGAAGTGTAAGGGTTTTAATGGAATTGTATTTTATGATGAAGTATTAACTTAAAGTAAAGACATTTCATGAACATATTGTTTGTTACATACTGTCATTACATTTTATATAAATCATTTCTTCTGGTTAAATACTGGTTCAAATAATGGTCTGGTGAGAAGAAGTTTTTACTTTACCGACTAATTATAGCTGAGTCTCAAACACTGACTGTGATATCTACAGCCTACATTTTGCCACATAGTTTCATAGCTACAGTTGCAAATTGGCAGTGAACTGTAATTATTCATCTAATACCAACAGTTAATGCAAAACACGAGGGTAACATGCTCAAATGTATTAAATCCTATCTGACTCACATTTTTGTACAGCCTAATATTTCACTAAGCCTTAGCATTTCATTCAGAGATGTACTCCAGATAAGTGCAATAATCTCCGTTTGATGGATGGCCCAGCCGCAGCCTCAGGCCAGTGCCGTGTACACACTGCACTGGTTGCGGCAGAACGATAAAACCAACATAGGCAGGTGTGTTTGGTTAAGATGCACTTGTCAAGTGGGGTGACAAGCATGTCTGCGTTCATTCAAGTGAACCCCTTATCTGCACCTCCATGTCCCACTCATGAGACAAAAGCACTTCCCATGTTTGTATGATTTACCTCTCTCAAGTAAAGTGAATCCCCCGAGCACACGCGCGCGCGCACACACAAACGCGCACACGCATATACATAACGATATATTAAAGTGAAGTGTGTGTTAGTTAAAATAGCCTAACTTCTCTATCTTCATTTTAAAACCTCAGTAGCCGCAGTATGTAGTGCGCGAGCGTATGTGCGAGCACCGTTTCTTTTTTTTTCTAGAACTTCCACCGGGGTGAGGTGGAAGTGACGTCAGACTAGGAAGTAAAGCTCGCCGCTTGCCGACAGAAGTGAAAAGCAATGGATAGGCGTAACAACAGCAGCAGCAGCAGCAGCAGGAGCAGGAGCACCAGCACCAACAACAACTAACATTAGCTACCATATTCCTCAGGAAACATCACATGAATGTATTTGTGAAGCCAGTCTCTGCTGACCCAAAGTGCTGAATGTCCTTCTAGTGTCGATGAAAATGAACCCGAGGTAAGCGGCTGTGTGTGATGCTCTGTGTGCTTGCTACCTCAGTAGCTAGCCGCATGTAGCTAACGTTATCCTGGAACCCTTACAAATTGTAAAGCTTATATATAAACTAATTAAATATTGCTTCGTAGCCTTTAAAGTTGCTTTAACGTATGAGTAGACCTTATTAGTCAGTTGAATAACCGCTCAGTTTGTTTTGGCAAACCTGTGGAAAGATGCTTACCTAAAGGTAAAATCCACCCTAATAGAGTTTTCTTGTTTTATTGTAACGTTAAATTTGTGAATGAAACCCAGTCTTATTTCAAAGTGAACAACAGAGACACAGACTGTAGAGATGAGACATCTAGTGATGAGACTTGGAGCTGCTCAAAGGTAGTGAAAAAGACACCTACTCAGTGAACAATGAACCAGCCCCAAAATATGTCATTGTATGAAATGATCAGTTTCTTGTTACCCCCGCTTAGGGAGATCTATTTATATGTACTGTTGTACATCGCATCGTATAGCACAATTCAACTTCTGTTTTTGTCTATATACTTGTTGTAATTATTTCAACATCACATGTTGGTGCAAGTGACATCTATCAAAATGGGCTGAAACCATTAGCTGGCTTAATATCAATGTTCCCTGTACACCCACATGAGTCATGTTATGATTCTGGATAAAGACACTGATGCTCTTTTGTTTCTTTCTGTCTTTTTTTTTAATTCCAGATAACTCAACAGTGGCTTGGGCATCTATAATTTGAAGATGAGGCTAGCTCAGTTTGTCAGACTTGTCATTGCTTGTAATGATTACAACTCTAGGCACATAGGCTGCACCAGCGTGTACAACAAACTATAGTGATTTTTGTTTTCTTTTTGCGTTTTGCTATCACACTAACTACATACATTATAATTTAGTTTTGAATGGCTTTCAGTTGATAACCAGTGTTGATGATGTCACTGGGCGAGCAGTCTCAAAAGTGGTTTCCAACCCATGTCCAAGCCACTGTTCTTCAAGCAACCGGTTTACAGCCCAAGGGCAAAAGTGGCACCAATGATGCCTACACTATCATCCAGCTGGGCAAAGAAAAGTATTCAACATCGGTGGCAGAGAAGACACTTACCCCTGTCTGGAAAGAGGAAGCCTCCTTTGAATTACCTGGTTTACTTTTGGAGGGCAACCCAGAGGTATATGAACTCTGCCTTATAGTGATGCATCGGTCCTTGGTTGGGATGGATAAGTTCCTGGGTCAAAGGTCCATCAACCTTAATGAAATCTTTGATAACAAGCAAAGGAAGAAAACTGAGTAAGTATTATATGTTGTAGATGTAAAGTCCAAGATCTCCCATCAAAGCGCATTGTTTTACAAGTCGTTGATTTAAACTTGCATTGAATACTGTTTTACTCTGCTGTCATAGGTTTTTAAGCTGAATTCTTTCAGGTAATGTGTGTACACCTAAAATGTGCACTCTACCAATCCAGAATGAAAAATAATTAAAGGAAATATTTGCTCCATTTCATTTACTTCAACATGTTGGCAATGTGCCTCCTTTGGCTTATCAAGGCAGAATACAGTGAATATATGAAAATGAAAATCAATTTAAGGCAACCAGTGGGATACAATAAGTACACATCTGGTATTGCAGTGCTATTAGTTGACAATAATACACCCACTAAATGTTGCAAAACAACTTAGAGCCACAATATTATCCTAACAAGATAATACTTTGACAATGTTCTAATTAATATGGGAAGGATGAAACACTAAAGTAGCTTCATGTATGCATCATATGTAGTATAGGAAAAGGAAGTAGCTTATAATCTTCTGCATTAGTTTGTGAAGTAATTGAAATTTAGACACTGGGTTGAGTCTGTCGTATTTGGTGATGCTTAATTGAGTTGAGTAGTCTCGTGAGTAGTATCCGTATTTAATATCACATGTACAGTATTTGAGCTCTTTTGTATGCAATACTTTTTTAGCATTCACATACTTTGCATCTCCAGCTGACAGTCATGCATCAATGTGCTGGTGAAGACATTTGAGAGGAAGTGGAAAATATTTGCAGAACTATTATTCCAGTCATATGTGGATTACAGCATGGCTGGATTAAAATAGTTATTTGTCACATTTTCTATGTGTTATTGCTATATAAGGCTATGCATAATACCAATGTGTTGTGTGTTACATTCTGTGCTCTGTTCTCAATTAAGTTCATGACCTAACTCCTGTACACCACATGGTTTTAAATACTATTACATTGTACTATATTCTCTTTAAGCACTTGTTTCAGAAACACATTTTATTAGATGTGTCAGATGTGTGAAGACCAGACATGTTTACAGCAGGGGAACTGATCTAACAGAAACACCAGATTTTATTCTTTTTCAGTTTTAAACTATCTAACACAACTATTACAGACAACGTCGTACATTTTGTGCTTAGTTAGAGAGCACAGTTTGGTTGAACTTTTCCATCTTAATGACCCTCTATTGTTTGAGGCTTACCAATGAATTTGCCTCCCTACATTGTTGAGAGTTTTTTTTTTTTTAGCTTAATCACTGACATGGTGAGCAGCAGTTGGCCTTACTGAAACTAGTGGAGCTGGCTAAACATGTCTTGTAAGTCACTCCTATGTATACAATTGTTTTCAAAGGTGTGAATGGAGTATGACCTTTTCTTCACATCCAAAGAGACCTGGGTTTGAATGTTGGCCTGTTCAGTGTAGAGTTTACTTAATTCTCCATGTGTTTTTAATTTTGATTGAATGCTCCTGAGGCTTTCCTCAGCTTAAACAGAATGCAAGTCAGGTGAAGTGGAGACTCTAGATTACCTATAGGCAATATCGATTGCCAATAGTGGGTGTCTGTCTCAGTGCGTCAGCCCTTTCATTAACAGGTAACTTGTCGAGGCTGTTTACCTGCACAATGCCTAGTGCGTGCTTGGTTAAGGTTTGTCCTCTTGTGAAATTTGGGTATAAAAGGTTTGAGTAGATCATCCATAAAGATAGAATAAATTAAACCAACAAACCATCAAGTATTATATTAAGTTGAACTTTATGGTATTGGCCCTTACAAGTTCAGCATACACACATGTATTTTAACCCCACATTAAGCAAACAGGAACAGAATAACCAAACTGAGTCTGGTGTTAATTAGCTCACTGCACATTTCAATGTAGAAAGACATTAGCACACTTCCTCTTTGCCCATCAGTTGGGACAATCACAATATGTCATAATCAGTGTGGATGGGTTTTATTTGTTTTAGGGACCTGAGTCGATGCACCTTGAGGCCGTGCACTTTTTTTTAGCAGAGGCTCTGTAATGGATATGCTCACGTTGCTTGTTGGCCTAATCCCACACTGCAGGCATACTTGACAATGACGCCGGGGACCCTCGATACTATATCCACAGTCCACAGTGGGTCTGTGTTCACCGCAGCCCATCCGCAATGTTTTTGAACTGACATATTGGGGAGGAAAGCCCGTCTTGATATCTGAGTAGGCAGCCCATAATTATCGCACACCTGTGTTTGTTGATTGTGAGGAGTTTCCCAGCGGTCCAGGCCCGAGTGGGAGGATTGTGGTTCCAAGCACTGGGAGGTTTATCTTGGCCTTGAGACACACGTGAGGTGCAGCCCCGGCCCCACGGCAGCGGCATGCTGTGGCTGCTGATCAGACTGAGCGTGGCGCGCAGCCTGGGAATCGGACCCAGCAAGGCCTTTCATGACTGGGATCCTGAGCCACATCTAGACGGTTTAGAATAGCGTTCAACAGCTGCAGTTTTTAAAAGCCAATACCAACAGCTTTTATTGGATTGAACTGATATCTGATTTCATGCTGGAATTCAAGGGATACTACCAATCTCAATGTAAATCCAGGAAAGAAGTATCAGTAATTATATGAGAACAAACCAAAGTTGTGCAACTATGTCTTGACTTTGAATCTGAGTAAAATGTTGCATTTAAGTCAAAACTGGGGGTGATTTAGAACAATACGTTTTATTGATCAAACTGCACCATGATGGAGGGGCGTGAGTGCAAATGCATATACTGTTCATTGATGTGACCATAGTAGTATCCACCCACAGCATTTCAAGATTAATTTATCAAAAGCAGACAGACTAGATTGACTTGCAGTTGTTTCATCCTGATGCTGGCTTTGTCACAAGCCCTATAACACAGAGGATATGTCTCATTAGCTTGTATGAACTGTTGGGCTGCCCTGCGACGTGGCTTTGCAATTTCCCAATTGCTTGTCGTTGCATTTCTGAACAAAGGCCAGATTTGTGCAAATGCCACTTTATTTCGCTCATAGTGAATGCATGAATCCCATTACTTCCAGTTGAATAAAGCAGAGAGGTTAAACAAATAGGAGCCCAAAAGCAGCCTGAAATTGTCTGTATTATTCAGCGGCAGGCTATTTCTTATGTTCAGCATGCAAAGAATAATGTTTATCCTCTGAATGATAAATTGTATTCTCACTTGTGTCAAAAGAAGTTCAAATGATTTAAGCCCCTGCATTTGTGTGTAGCTTTTGGATTAGTCTGCTCAAATTAGCTTTTTCAGTGGTGTCCACAAAGAAGTAGGTAGAGCACATTAGAAAGAATGTGGGATATTTTTTTCCTTTTGTCATATTGTTTTGATAGTGTAAAGACTTCTACTACATTCTGACTTTGTATACCTGTCTTTCTGAATCATGTTGAGTTACGTGTAATCAACTCAGGAGATTTTCATAAACCCTGCTCTTTTTATATAAATTGTCTCATTGAATTTACTCAGCCTAAGCTTCCACTCTCATTTTAGCTGGTATTCCCTGGAGTCCAAGCCGGGGAAGAAAAGGAAAGACCGAGGCCGCATTCAAGTAAGCATCCAGTTCATAAGGAACAACATGACAGCCAGCATGTTTGACCTCTCCATGAAGGAAAAGCCCCGCTCGCCTTTTTCCAAACTGAAGGACAAAATGAAGGGTCGCAAACATGACGGCAACTTTAGCGACACATCGTCCGCCATCCTGCCTCGCTCTGCCATGTGCGACTCAGAGCCTGACCGTCAGTCCTTCGCCCCAGAACCACAACCCCAGCCTGAAACAAAGGTTAAGAGACCACTACTCACTGGGGCCCATAAACTCTCTGCAGCCCATTCCATGTCCGATCTCATTGGGACTCACTTTCGGCCCAAACAGGATTCCATGAACTCCATTGAAGAGCGTGGTGAGGACCAAAGCTTCTTTATTTTGATTTATTTTTTGACTTGTTGCAGCAGTTTGTTTGAATTTTGCAGTTAAAAACATATTTTTCTTTATCTCCAAGGTAAGTTTTTATTGCTGCTTGGTGTCAGGGACTTGGTGATAGTTTTTATATATATTTACACACACACACACACACACTATCACGTTTCTTACCAAGTGAAGTCACTGGTGATCACTAAGTCATAGCTAAATTCTCATATTCATTATTTATGTACAGAATATTAATTTTCAAGGCTGGAGAAAAGTGGCACAATCAACAGACTGGTTACGGTCCCCACAGTTTCAGTTATTTATAAAAGTGTTGTAGCATTGTGGTATGTATGGTGTCTCCTAACAATGTTTTATATATCTACCTGGTCTAAATTATTTTATTCTTGTATTTATTCTTGAGTGACTGCCTTACTCTTGACATGGGATGCTGTTGCAATGTCTAGTAGCCATCAGTACAGGTTGATAAAAGTCATATAGCTATAGGGAATTACAAATATATTTACAGTATAAGGTTTATAAGCCTTACCTAAACTAGATAGTTATGTAGGTTGTTCATATAAATTAGACCTTTTATTGATATCGGTTGCTAAGCAGTAAAACATTGGCCTCCCATTTGCATCCTTTGTCCATTAGTTGCCGTAGCTAATGCCACAATATTTGCGATGTTCAGGAAACTTGCTAGTCAAAACACATACCATGCAAAAGAAGCTTGTAATAATTATAATAATAATAAAAATGCTGTTTTATTTTCTGTGCTGAAACGCCATTGGCTTCTCATGTATACTGTCCTGCATTGTGTAGTAACCAGATAGGCTGAAGGATGGATAAGAATGGGCCTTAAATGTTGAGCTTAAATGTCTTTATCGATCACTTCTTCTTTATCCAGTGATGTCAGTTTTCGTGTCCGGTAATGATTAGCAACTTTGTTATTTGTTAATCAATGAAGCAGTAAAATTCATTCTACTGCCAGGGGAAGGTGCAACTATCAGAACTGTCTGATAGTCATGACCATTGACTTAATTGTTGGTCTCTAAATGTACAAATACGGTAATTGTAAATGGCAAATAAATAAGCTTACTTAATTCACTGCCCGCTCCATCTTGACTGTTCAATCTCCACTGCACAGGTATCTGAGGCAGTTACGTTATGATCATTTTTACTTTATCAAGCGTCTTTGTGATTATCCAGATTGGCATGCAGAGGAGGAGAACTTATCCAAAGTAGGAGGGTAGGAGGAATGCAATTGTAGATTTGGAGGGTATAAATAATAAAATAAGCTGTCCTTTCTGCTCCCAGTGAAATCTTTCTTTTGTGGTGTAGTATGAGTTGAAAGAGCCACAAGACCAACTTGGAAAATAACTTGACTAAATACTACACAACACAAAGTGGTGAATTTTACAACTTCCTTTATTATCTCTGTAAAAATGTATGTAAGGGTTTAGGAACAGAAAGCAACCATCGATCAGTTTTGAATTTAATGACATCAGATCAGTGGTATTGGCCAAGCCAGATTAGATCCTTCTTAACTTGTCACAGATGGTGATATGCATAGATACGTAGGTCAGAAGTTGACGTAGTTTTTGGTTTCTCTTCCCGGGAGTACAGGCGGCCCTCACAGGCGTTCCCAGAGCGAGGTGCCAGGCTACCAGGACGGCGAGGCACACAGTGACCCTTTCACTGATATCAGTGACACCCTGCCACAGAAGTATGCCACGCTCCCACGCAACCGCAACCCATTTGAGGGGGAGCACGGGCAGCTGTGGGACCGGGCAGAGCGGAAGGAGAAAAAGGAGAAGGTCAGCCTACTGGAACGCGTGACAGGAAAGAAGGAAGGCCGCAAGACCAACAACGGCGGCCATTCGGGCAGCTCTGGAGATCTGCGTTCCCCCAACCCCTTTAGTGGAGACTCGCAAGCAGACACTAACCCGTTTTTCTCCAACTACAAAGCCAGGTAAAAATAAAAATTCCGCTGTCTATGCTGTAGGATGGCGCAAACATTTTTGAAATTGGTGCTACGTGACCAGAGAAAACAGACATCTCCTATTATTCCTGAAGATAGCACCAAAATATGTTTCTGAAAATATTTTAGGCGAGCAATAGGCAAAACGGTAAGAGAATCTTGCTTTCTATTTGGTCAGTACTGTCTAGTTACAGTTTTAGGTTGTCTCTCTTGTCCATTCATGTGACCTATAAATCACTGCTGATACCAGATATTTAAATAAAGCCTTTTAAAAAACATACCGTTATTACTGTTTTTACAAGAGAGATGAAAATGACCATAAATACAAAACATATATTGCAGCCACCTTTTTTTAGAAAATAATTTAGCATTTACAATCTTTCATAATAATCAATCAATGGTTGAAATGTTGAATTTTCATTTTTCAATACAGAGGAATATAATCTTGAAAACAGAGCTTAATAAACTCTCTTTCATCTCTTCATACAACTCACCCTTACTCATTTTAAAGTCAATCAATCCGCAGTGGACCTCAACACATCCACCCCTTAAGGAATTTTCATTTGTTCTCAACTACGTCTGTCCTTTAAGGACAAAAATAATCCAGAAGACGTTACAAAAATGGCTTAAAATCCAATTCCTCATTTGTCCCTCTTGGGCTTAGAGTGCCTAATTTAGAAATCTGGAATCCTTTCTATTGAGGGAGCAACTTCTGTAAATGTCCCTCTCTCTGGTTAATGTATTTTACATGGACAACAAATGCTCACTTATATTAAAAGTTACCTTTCTTTTGATTTGTCCGTCTCACATCAACAAACATTTGAGACAAACGGCTGCAATTCCTTGGTTTGGTGGTGTATTTGAACAATATCAGCTGTTTGAGACTGTGTGACTAAAGAAACAATTTGATAACTAACTTCCTAATATGTTCCACTGAAATAGCCATTTCTTCCATGCCTTGAATTTAGCCTACTTCCATGTGGCTACAATCTGCATTCAGCACCTGTACAGCAGAGATTGTTATACATTTGTAGCATATCACTCTTGTATGTTTTTCATCATATTCCATAAATTATCTCACAATCCCAAAATGTGACCTTGCTATCCCATGGGACAACCACTGTACTACAGGATATTGGTTGCAGCATTCCCGTAAAGTTTTGAAAACTGCTGTTGATTAGAATCTACTATCTGATGGACACCCCCCCCCCCCTGTTAAGAGCTGTTGTTTAAACATTTCCACCGCGCTGGTTACATCTATACCAGAATCCGAAACCGATTTCCCATGCAGAATCAGAATTTAGAATATTTCCTGTGTTAAAGAGTTGGTTAGCGCTGTGGCTAAATTCTGGATTATCAGAGTGGAAGGTGTCATTAGTGGCTCTTTAGAGAGCCTGGGCTTGATAACCGAGCCCTCTGAGCTATAGTAATGAGATCCTCTGCAGAGATAGACCACCCAATTAACCACTTATCTCTGTAGGCACTAGTCCATCATCTTTACTGCTCCCTTTGTCATGCAGTAGTTTGGTGGGGATTTATAATGTGGTGCAGAAAAGGTGGTTTTATGGTATATTGCTTATTGATAAAACTATTTGTAGTTGTCGCAGAAACGTGCCATAATGCATTTCTTATTTCTTGATAAGCTACGTCAGTCAACATTAATATCCCAATTTATAGAGGCCTGAATTAGTGAGGTGGTGACTTGTCCCTGCAATGCCTTTGTGTGAATACTGATTTTTCTCTGTGATTGCTTCACAGGGATAAAAAGTTCACAGGAAATGAAGACATCACATTTGGCCAACAGAAGAAGGACATCCATGGCAAGAAAAAGGTAAGTCAGAAGGCACAACCCTTCTTGTAAAAGCAATGGAAATGTCAGGTGAAATGGCACATTGTAACAATGATTGAGATGGAAGAAGAGATGACCCCAGCAGTTGCAACGTTGTCCTTACTTCCTGTGTAGTGTCATGCAGATTTGTAATTGAGAACTCTTAACTTTCATTTGACATAGCAGCTGGTGACATTGATCTCCGAGGCCTCTGAAAATTTGGATGTGCCATTCAACTAATTAGCAGCTGCATACATCAGTCATCACATCTGATCTGATTGTAATTTGAAGTGGTGTGAAATTTTGGTCTGTAAGGTCAATCATAGTGGTGTGTTGCACTTATTTCATAATTGGAGGCTTTTGTTGGGAAAAAAAGGCCTATTTAGTTTTAATGATTAATACATTATTCCTACATGTTTTAGTTTGTATTTAGTTTAAATTATTTAGCATTTCTAATTTGGAAAAAAAAGTCACATTTGTAGACTATTACACAGCATATTTGGTATTTATGAGGGAGCAGTGGGAGCAGTAGCTAAAGCGATGCCTAAATGAGAAAGAGAATGCTGATAATAGCTTTCCTCACCTTTCTTTGTGGGTGTTGAGGGCTGTCGGTATCCACACATGTGCCCCTGTACATGCCGCAGTGCCTTGCAGAAATGGCAGCTCCCATTTCCTCCGCTTCAAGTCCCTAATTAACCACACACAGGGGGAAGGGTGGGGGGTGTGGGGGGGCAGTGAGAGATTTCAAAGGACTGAGCTTTTAGATTCTCAAAGCTGAGCTCATTAGAAACTGTAATGACACAACTGGAGAATGCCAAGTGTGCGCCTTATCTTCTCCTCACTACTGATCGCAGAAAAATGGTCACCATTACTTTGCCAATTCATGGTCATTTCCAGGCCTTTGTCACCAGCCACTAAAGCTCCTGATTATTATTCTGCATGTGTGTGTCTGTGTATGTGTGTGAGAGCACGAGCATGTGCACGTACACATGCTTGTAAATGAAACTAACATCCATATGGCTGTCCCTTCTCTTATTTCCCCTCAGATGGCTTAAGTGCAGTATCTTTCAGTGAGATGCTTTTTTTGTGTTTTGTGTGAGGAATAGGTTACCGAGATCTGTTCTTGAAACCCTCCTTACGTTGGACATTTAATCTCACTGGCAAATATTTCATTTTGGTTTGTGTCGCCCCACAGTAGCCTCTATGCTGTTAGAAGCGATAAGATACCTGGTAAGCAGTCCCGCTCCAGGTCTTTCTGCATTGTCTTTGCCCAGCAGTAGAGGCTTGAATGGTGCATGGGAGTGGAAGCTGATAAGTGTGGTATTTTAAACAGGGTGAAGGCTTTGCTGCTCTATCCGTTCGGGGGAGGATGCCCAGCACTGAAGCGATAAAGTGGTCCCTCATTAAAAACGATTACAGCTCTTCTCGTACCCGCGCAATATGATCTGCACATACCATACCACACTGCTCTATCCAAATGCAAAGCTGGGCTTGGGCTTCATCCTTATTTTGGTATTTAAAAGCCTGACCTTTAATTGCAGAAATATGCAGCCTGGTATTTTCCCCTAAAAACAAAGATTCCATTTTTGGGGGTAATCTTTATTGTGAAGTTCTGGCAGGCTTGTTAGTTTTTGCCCAAACTGACGATTGTTCTCTCGAGAAGTCATGCTTTTAGATGCTTCGGACTGAAGTAAAAGGAGAGCCCCTTTGTCAAGATGCTAGCTGATTGCTGCTAAGTCCCATTAGAGCAGTTAAACTGCCTTTTGATTCTCATTATAAACACTGTTACACAGTATTAGATCATAACATCTGCCATATAATTCCTTGACCTGTCAGTGCTAAATCCCTTTTGTGAAGAGTCTCATCCTACCAACTCTCAATTAGACTTTATTAGCAACAGAAAACCCGAGATAAACACATGACGGTTAATGTCACATTAGACCAACACGTCTAATTAGTCTATTTTCTCAGTCATATTGTGAGCAAATTTAAAGGGTATCTTTACTCTTGCTACTCTTATCAGATGCTGTCATTTAATAGAAGGTAATTCAACCATTTTAGTCTACTTTTACAAGGATCTATGTCTATGTCTGTGTCTATGCAAAAATATGATTATGGAGCATGTAACCTTAAAATCTTCTGGGGTTAATAGAGCATTTATTTTATTGATATACAATGTTTCCTATTTTCCTATTTAATTTCCTATTTAAGGGCGGCTGTGGCTCAGTGGTAGAGCGGTTGCCTGCCAATCGGAAGGTTGGTGGTTCGATCCCCGCCCCTGCAGTCATTGTCGAAGTGTCCTTGGGCAAGACACTGAACCCCGAGTTGCCCCCGGTGCTGCGCATCGGAGTGTGAATGTGTATGAATGTTTATCTGATGAGCAGGTGGCACCTTGTACGGCAGCCCCGGCCACAGTGTATGAATGTGTGTGAATGGTGAATGTTTCCTGTAGATGTAAAAGCGCTTTGAGCAGTTGTTAAGACTGGAAAAGCGCTATATAAATACAGCACATTTACATTTACATTTACATTTATTTTCAGGAGGTGAAACAGGAAAGCATGGCTGCCTACAGCAACTTGTCCTTTGAGGAAGTTGTGCAGGAACTCGTCAAGCAGAAAGAAGTAGTGAAAAAGAAAGATGCCCACATCAGGGAGCTGGAAGACTACATCGATAACCTACTTGTGCGCGTCATGGAGGAGACGCCGAGCATTCTACGGACACCGTATGAGCCAAAGAAGAAGGCGGGTAAACTTTCCAAAAAGTAACAAGAAAGACACAGGATAAAAAGTTACTACCGGTAAATAGGGTTTAGCGCGCATCAATATCACGTGGTAAAATAAGTGGGAACAAATGGGATTGATCAAAGCAAAATTTGTGATTGATTTATGCCTTTGCTTTAAAACATTTTTAGTCAAGGGATGTAGTTTTTATTTTTTTCAAGATAATTTTTTGGGGCTTTTCTGCCATTGTTGACAAGACAGCTAGGTCAAAGAGGGGGGGGGGGGGGAGACATTCAGGAAATCGTCACAGGTTGGATTCAAACCCTGGACCTCTGCGTCGAGGCATAAACCTCAAGGTACACGTGCGCCTGCTCTACTACTGAGCCAACCTGGCCACCAGGGGGATGTAGTTTTTATATATTTTTTTCAATAAGTTGATTATGTTAGCACAGAGGTATGTTTAGCATTCCTATATTTACATTTTCAAATTAATTTATGAATACTTGCTGCGGTGCATTTTTAGGTAGTTAAATAGGATCAGCATCGATTGATTTGTGTCCAATCAAATCCATATTTTTTGAAAAAGGTTAGGTTTAGCTAAATTTTATCCACTTGTGAACCTACGGAGGTCTGTTGCACAAGCAGCTGCCATCTTCTGCCCAGAAGCTGTTAAGGTACAAATGCAGCCAAATTTATGTATACCAGAAGGTGTAGTGGCATGTGTGCAGGTTGCTGAAAGACAGTCAAACGGTTGATAAGTATAAGCTGGAGTTGCAGTGTATACACCCTTGCGCGAGTCTCAAACTGGCCACCTGAACTACAAAACCCATCACCGGCGGCAACATCAGCTTCGTTGCTAACCTCTTCTCTGCTACAGATCTGGATGAACTTTGCTCTTCTCCACAACAGCCTGAGTGATTCATGGCTATTCTTAAAAAAAGACTGGATGAGAGTTACGGTAAGAAGCTGGGAGTCTGGTTTCTCTCTAGCTTACTGAGTCATGGGATTTCTTCTTCTTTTTCTTTTTAAATGAACAAACGTAAATTGCTGTTATCAGTTACTGACATTTTATTCTTTTATTTTATTTGTGATGACTATCATTTATGTATCTCGGACCAGGGGTCCCAGTCAATCACTAAACGTGATAATTTCACTGACTTTAAGTGCAATAATCATAACTTGAGTATCTTGCTTTATATTCTGCTGGTAATGTTCTTGTTTACATTTAATCACATCTTTGAGTCTAACTCGTCTCTTAATATTGATTTGATTCACTGGAACAGCCTGGAGGTCTTTGTTACAGCCTCCACTGATTGCCAGTTTTTTTGCTGAAGATTGTATTAATGGTACCTAGCTGCACATGTGGATACATGCTGAACAATCTTTATTTACAGATGTATCACGGCTCATTTACAATTGGCCATTATTTCAATGTATTTGTAAGGTACTTTATGGTAAGAACCCCACTGTATCCCAATACCCTCTCCCTCACCACCCTTTCTACCGTATTAACACTATACAGTTAGTAAAAATTAAATAAAATCTCATGATAAGTATTCACATATTAAGGTCTTAAAATACAGTTTTACATGTAATTACCATTGGCTTTAATGTCTTTCTGTATACCTAGTCACAAATGAATTATGCATCGTGCGTAAGTATATTTCACATGGGTTTTTTGGTCAACAGTCCAAATTCTAACATTCATATTAGGGGTGTGCAAAAAATTGCTTTGAATGGTAATTCAAGCCTTACTGATTCAAAATTTTGAGATTTATAGAATTCCAAAAATCAATTAAATACTTTTTTAATTGTATGTCCACTGCAATCACATGATTGATTTATTGATTGATTGATTGATTGATACTTTATGATCCCCGAGGGGAAATTTAAGGTCCCAGTAGCTTACAGACATCACACTCAACATACGCATAGATCATAACAGGATGTTAAACAAATCCACATGAATAATATGGATATTAGTATATATATGTATACATACATAGGAAATGTAACTACCTTTGCATACTGTGAATCAGTTTTTGAATCGAGAATTGATATTGAATCGTGAGCTTAAAAATCGGAATCGAATTTTGACATTTTCTGAATCGTACACCCCTAATTCATATACAGTAAGATAAAAGTGTCTGATCAGATCACTGAGTACTAATGACGATTGGTCCTTAATTGTTCGAGGTAAACTGCCAAAGAGTGTCGTTCAGGTCAAAAATAACTGTTGACAGCCTCTGTCAGATGCTAACTGTCCTCTTTCACAGTTTCATGTCCTCGCATATGTCCCCTCAATCTGTGATGCTAATGTCATAACAGCATGTGTTGTTGTTTTCATGTTCAACTCATTCATTCTGTGTATTGAGCAGTTTCTACTAAACGACAGCTGATTAAGCTACGGGGCAGCTTTTGGAAAGCACTGCTGGTACTAAAATGAGTACCTAAAGGTTAATCTCAAAAAGAGGCCAATATACCTGGGCTTGAGCTAGATGTTCAACAATCACTGACGTTTTGGTTTACATTTTCAAAGAGTTCATTCCTGTAAAATGGAAAGCAGCTTTGAGTACAGTGTTAAACACGCTTTGTATTATCATAGTAACACACATTTTAAATGTTCTATCAAACTTTGTTATCACAAGATGATCCACATTGTTTTTTTGCTGGTATTATTTCTGGTATTTATATCTTTTTATGTAATTACTTTTCCGTCTTATATTTGACCTTTACACTGTATGATACCAAATCACAACTGAGTGCTACACTGGATCTTTAGAATGTCGACAGTCAAAAACACTTGTTAATTTATGTTCTTCATGAACATAAATTAACAGAAACAGTTTGTCATTTACTACTTTTTACTGCTGCTTCATCTGAAGGTATGTGATCACCTTTTGGACTTGAAGCCAAAATCTCTTGTTAATGAATGTATTCTGGTTTTCTTTTGAAATACATAATTCTGAAATGTATAATCCTATACAGTACACTAACAAGGCTATTGAACCTTGCTTGCCTTTTAAAGTATTTGGTGTATCCAAAGATATCATTTCATATGGTCCCCCGGCCCCCCATCTTTCCTCTATTAGTCTGACAAAACTCAGACATCTTCATTATGGACAGGAGGTTATTGTCGGTACATATGGTTTTGTGCGATGATGTGACACAGATGTTTGGTAAATTCCTTTGTGTTGGAGAATGGTTATTTGATCTGTGTATATATATTGTGAAAAACAATGAGTATTATGTGAGACTTATCAAGAAGAAATGTGGATTAGAAGCATCTTCCCACTGATTGCCTTCCTACATCGGCTGGAGTGTGAACTCCCATGTTACAGACGAATGCCAACTGCTTTATGTAGTCTGTATGGGTCGTTAGCCAGTTGTTCATGGACCTCGCTGAGCTCCTAGTACTTCCACTGTACATACTGTATAGTCACTTTGTAATATCACCTCACCTCCTTGGACTTTTTGCACATTTCTTTGTGCGGCAAAATGTTTGAAAATGTGCGAAAGTGGCAATTAAGTGCAAAACGGAAGAAAAGTATTTACCACCCATCTTTCATTTGAGCTAAACTGACATTGGTAAACACGCATGCTGGCAAAGCAAAAGCGTGTGGTGTAAGTGTAGGTCGTCATGTGCATCACTGAGTATGGAACAGGTGATTTACACTCAGGTCTACAGTGTACCCGAAAGTGCCGTGGCTTTGCTTGAATTCTGAAATAACAAATGATAAGGTCTTTTAAATAAATAAATATTGAACACATTTGGACCCTGAGGTTATTTAGTTCAAATGAAAATTGAGGGGAGTGTTGTTCAAATTAATTCCTTTTGCCTGTCATATTTTCTTTCAGCTTGATTGCTACATTTGCTTTGTTCTTTAATCTAATTTGGTGCTTTGAAAGATGTCAGACTAAAACACACATTTAAATGAAAAGCATTTTCAAATAAATTTTGCAACATTGTAAAGGGGTACATTGCAAAAAAAACAACAACCCTGCATCATTATTATACTTCTTTCTTGCTTCTTTGCATAATGTT
>NW_022602864.1:0-75000 GCF_008692095.1 Etheostoma spectabile | reverse complement strand
GCTTGTTGGCTAGTTACAAGTTTGGCTAGTGCAGGACTATAAACGTCGAGCCAACACAACAAACTGCTAACGCTACACAAGTTATGTCGAACTAGGATGTGTAGGCTACTGCTGGACTGTAACTGAGGCGCAAAGACAAAAAGAAACAAGAAAACATGGGTCATTTTAGGTGTTTGAACAAATGACCGTGAGAACACCCCTTACTTCTTTCTCTCTCACCCTCAACTTTTTTCACTCGGTTGCTCCCTATTTTTCTCCCCCTCTCCTTCTCTTTCTCTCTCCTTTCTCCCACCCCCTCTTTCTGACATTTATACCATCCCCGCCTTCTCTTCATTACACTCTCTTCCACCCATCCCCCTAATTTCTCGCCCTCACTTCTCTCTCTCCTTCCCCTTCACTTTCTCCCCTCTGTCTCCCCATTAGTTATTTTTTCCCATACCTGGCTGTATTATGTTCCCTTCTCTCCCTTTCCTCTTGTTCTCTCCCTCCCACCATCTCATCTCTCCCTCCCTCCTCCTCTGTGATCCTGCTGTGTTTCTTCTTTATTTACCACAGGAGCTGCTGAGTTCTCCAGCAGGCTCTGACACTTTGGGCTCTGATGGATAGGCCTACCAGCAGACGGGTGTGATAAACGGTTAGGTGATGGATAGATCTGCCGGGGCGGTGGAGACATCACAGAGCAGTTTCACAGTATCGCAGCTCTTCGCCAGACAGCGGGAGGGCCTGAGGGTGGCCATTTTGTGCCAAGCCACCGGCCCCTAATGGCGGAGATGGGGCCTAATGAGGCCGGATGATTAGACAGCAGAAAGACGGGGGAGGGAGGGGAGGGAGGGGGGGCAGTAATCTGACTCTGGTAGGAGTAAAGTGACTGGTAGTAACGTACCCTATTGAAAACACACTGTTAAAATGTTATGCATGTAAGTAAAAAAGTGTTAATGTTACAGACATGGACAATCTATTGACATGGCAGGACAATGGACACTACCTGCATTGGCACCATAGACTGTAAAAATAATGGATGAACCTCCCGGGCCTGAAAAGTGAACCCAATGCAGGAGTGCCTGGCGCATTGGGAATGACACACGGCTTTGGTGTAGAAGTGTTCGTGCAACACATCAACCAATGTGTCCTTGAGCAAGACACTCAACCCATAGTTGCTCCAGAAGAGTGCAGCTTCTGACACACTGTATGTTGTGATTGTCAGTCCCTTTCGATAAAAGCGTCAGCTAAATGACATATAATGTTATGTAATTTGTCTTAAACTTGCATTCTATCTCATTTCCAGCAGGGGGCGACTCCACTGGGTCCAAGAGTGAGTCTGTGGGGAAATAACACTACTTGATTTCATACTTCAATACACATCTTAATAATGGGTTTACGGTCTCAATTACGATGTTCAAGTCGTCTTCTATACAGCACGTACAGTATTTTGTAAATTATGGTCCCACTTACTTTAAAATTGATGATAATGATGTCACTGTGTACATTAAAATACCTGTGAACTTTTGGGGTTTTGTACATGTTTTGTCCTTTTTTAACTGCAATTAAAGTACAGAAACTTGAAAAACAACTACAAAATGCCTATCCGCACATGTAAAAGCAAAAGGCTACCGCCTTCTTCTCAATGAGCTTCTGAGCGAGCTTGCGAGGCTAAAAGATCGGCTGTGGATGGACCAACAAGTCCCCCTGACTAGGCTATAAAATCCAAGTCCAAGTCCAAACCATTTGTATTTCCATTCCCAAACAACATCCTTACTGTATGCAATGTTTACCAAACGTACTGCCATTTAAAATGTAGTCCATTTGTAAGGAATTCATAGAAATAATTAATGGTTTATGAACTGTATAATGTGTGAGAAAGGTTTCTTCTTGAATGTGCCATAAGTGCTTCTCAGAACGATGACAGCCAACTTCAGCAGGGCAAAGGGACTGGAGCACACTGATTGATTTGCAGCCTTTAATAACGCAAAATAACACTACTGTGTCTCTATCGGAGTGCTCCAGGTCTTTTCCCCTGTAAAACTTCATGTAACATGTGGTGTGGTACAATGGCGTGTTATTACACAAAATAATGTGTGATATCTGGGCTGTTCTGTGTGTTGCTTCTTTTTTTACTTTTTATTTGAGGTCAGGGGAACCATTGTGGTCATGCTTTGAAGAAAGCAACATTGACAGTTGGTAGGAGACAGGAGGCAAAAAGAGTTTGTTCTAAAGTCTAATATGTTAAATTTACATCTAAAGACCCATAGGGATTGAATGCTCTGCCTCCACCCTTCTGGTCTGCTGTTTCTGTGGACTCTTTAAAAATCAGATTCATTTCACTTTTTTAAACAGGTTTTCGGTGTACCAGTCCGCACTTTACCTTTTATGTATTACTTACTTTGTCATTTTACATGTTTTATGTAAAGCAAAGATATTCAACAGGGGTCTGTGACTCCTAGGGGGTCCTCAAGTCAAGGCAGGGGTCTTCCAATTTATGTCTTAACCCTCATGTTGTCCTTGGGTCAAATTGACCCGTTTTCCTATATCAATGTTCTTTTTAAACTACCCAATTGTAATTACCCAAAACAACATGATTGATTCCACACACTTTCACTAATTTTGGGGTGTCTTATTTAATTTTATAGCTTTTGAAAAAAAATTGAAGTGGTTTTGAAATAGTATTGAGTAAAAGTTGACATATTCCAGTCTGTGATTATCCATCAACATACAGTCCTTCAATTTTAGTCTAAATAATTCCTAATTTCTGCTTTCTAACTTGAAAATTAAGTATAATTTCCTATAAATGAGGTTCACTGACCATGAATTCCAAAAATAACTGTAAAACTAGTTAATAACTTTGTGTTACGTAGTGTTGAAAATGTGAAAAAAAGTGACAAATATTGAAAAAAAACTCCAAAAGTGTTGAAAAAAAGGCCTAAAACTTACGCAAAAGCTAAAAACATCAATAAAAAGCATCAACAAAACTGTTGATTTTAAATTTGGACGTGAAGGCAACACAAGGGTTAATTTAATTCCAACATATTATTAGCAAATATATAAATCCCCACTAGTGATAGGCTTACTGCCCTGTAGGTAAGGCAGTCACTAAGATAGTCATGAATATACTTAATCCTAAGGATGTACTGTGTATGTGTAACATTACAAAATGATTTAAAAGTTATGCCAACAATTAATATTTTAATAGCTTTGTATTCTATGCAAAAAGATGTAAAGGCTTCAGGCTGCCCTACACATTACTGTAGGCCCAGTTTAATATGCAACTTCATTTTATAGGATATATATACTAGTACGTGTTCCGTCTATTTAATTTAAAAACATTAAAGAGCCCTGATGTAAAGCATCAAAGCAAAGCACTGTCATTTTTTATTTCCGATAAGCGCAAATACAAATACATTTTTCTTACTTATTCATTTGCTGCTGACAGACAACAGACATTAATAACAAACCCACAAAAGCTCATTTTAAGTGTAAGTTTACTTTTGTCCAAATGCTAACACACGTGTAATGCAAATGCAGTTTATAATAATTATACCATTTTCTATTCATAACTTTAGATCATTTTGCAATCTCTAAATCTCTATTATCTCTATTAAAACCACATTTGTATTGTCACTCTCAGTCAGTTTCTGTCATTCGTTGTCATTCTTGCTCTTTTTCAGAATAATGGGTGTCATCGGGCAGAACACTTGCCTTATCACACCCTAACTCACTCCACATTGATTTTGTAGTCAACACAAATAAAGCATCCATCAATATACAATGTGATAAATCTTATCAGTGGACAATGTGGTACTCTGAGGGTTACCACGGGGGCTTAAAAACTCTAAAAAGTCTAACATTTCAAAATCACAATTTTAGGCCTTAAAAAGTTAAAAACCTACCGCCTCTAGTCGGATTAGTCTCATTTCCAATATTCCCTGAGCATGAACAGTATCATCAGTCATTGTTCCAACCATACCATAAAAAAACATAATATTTATAGATGCATTTTGGTGGAAAAGTAAATAAGATGCAGTCCTTATGACATTAGTTAAGCTTTTAAATGATTTTCTGTGCTCTCTGTGATCCATTTGAGCTTCCTTTACAGCTGGTTGTATTGACACCGGACGTCCAGAAGAGATCACTCTTGTTCTGCATTTGGAATGAAACCGTGGCCTTCACTACATAAAGAAAATCACTCGGCTGTTAACTGAGGCATCAGCCAGTGTATCTTTGTGCTTTTTGTGTTTTAATTGCAGAGGTATGAAAGAGAGAAAGGAGAGAGACCATTGTGACTGAGAAACAAAAAACAAATGTCACCTCGCAGGTGGAGTGACAAATCTGTCAATATTTGAACGTAGGAGCCAAACCTCCGAGCTGTCTAATTGCCTGATTCAGCTAGACCAGCGAAAAGAACTCCATTCAAATCGCACTCCCTCCGTTTCTAATCACATCGAGGATTGTAGAAGAAAATAGAATCGGCCCATTCAAAAAGCAATCAAATTATAATTCAACCTATTATGATGATCAATAAACAATTAACATTTTTTTCTGAGCAGAGCCTGACTCAGCCATATTGTAAATGAATCTCCGTCAATGAAACATCTCAAATCTGGAAAGTAAAACATGGTCTAAAATGATCTAATTTCATCAAAAGCTCAATGAAATACCTTGATGCAACGCTGGACCCGATTTTCAAATAAAAGTCATGCTAGAAGAAACATTAGAATAATTTAATGCTCAATAACTTGAGCTGATTGCATTTGATGTAGACACAACAAATTCTTAATAAACCTCCGCTACTCTATGGACAATGGTGTCACTCAACATGCTTTATACATCCCCAACTCTGCCTATAAAAAGTCACTTTTCCAACACTACGCTGATATCATTCCTACCTCTATGGATCACTTATGAGATTAAATGTTGGTAATATCTAATAGCACTTCTTACATGTGACAGTCATAAACATGTCAGCGACAGATTGCTTAATGTGACGATAGCTTGGCTGCTGTGATAGGACGCTACCATTAGCCTTCTACATTTAGCATTCATGTTCTCAACCGGCCACTTTAGTAAATAAGCAAACCTTAACTGTTTCAGATCTATTTTACACAGTGTGACCTTTTGCTAATGAAAGGAACAGTCTACAATTTTGCTGGCTTCCAGTGGTGGGATGTAACAAAGTACATGTACTCAAGTACTGTACTTAAGTACAAATTTGAGGTACTTGTACTTTACTTGAGTCTTTTCTCTTTATGCTACTTTCTACTTCTACTCTGCTACATTTGAGAGAGAAACATTTTACTTTTTGCTCCACTACATTAGACTGACAGCTTTAGTTACTTTGTATTTTCATATTTTTGCACACAAAACACATGTATTTTATAAAATATGTTGTATTAAAAATTAAACTACCCAACAATTTAAAGGCCTACAAGTCCAACTGAAATGATTCGCCGATTGAACACTTCGTTAATTGACAGTTTTAACCGACGATTTAACGGTTTTGATCGTTTCCAGTTTTTTTTCCGGAAGATATTTCTGCATTGAGTACCTTTACGTTTTGAATGCAGGGCTTTTACTTCAAACAGAGTAACACCTAAGACTCAATTAGTAGTGATGCCCAAATGAAGCTTTGTCAATCACGTTCTTCATTTTCAGAGCCCAATAGATGGCGCTTCCTGTTAAGCTCACTGAATTGCCCTTCCTTAAGCCTTTTTTCTTCAAAACAAGCGCGCCATCTAGTTGGGTTGACAAGTAAAACCATGTAAAACTCAAGTAAAACTCATGTTGTGATTTGTACATCACTACTAAAGTTCTGCAGTGATTGGGCTCGGGCGTGACCGATGGACTCCATAGTGCCCCCAGCTGCATGCCAGGGTTGGGATGAAGCTCCTTTCATAGTCACGAATTTGCTCTCATCTTTAAGAACAATTTCACCCAACAGGAAGTCAGCCATTTTGTATTTTGTGAGTTAATTTTCATTTTAAGACCACATTTTTGAGGACTTTAGGATGTACAAAAATTCAGGATCTCAAGAAAACCATAAATGTGTTGCTTTAGAGAGAGCAACATAGTGGAACTGGGGGCTGTGTACAGCTATACAGAGTCCCTGAGGTTGCCAGGTTTGGTACCATCGTGACTGCACGGAAACCTTGACTGACTCACTGCACACTTTCAGGAAACCCACACCACTGTCAGAAATGCAGCACTGTGCAGAGGAACGGATAAAGAAAAATAAATAGCTGTGTGACAATTACCACTGCGAGCTCAGTTGCTCATTTTCCCGATTCTGTACAATTTAGCTTTAGTAGATATTAGGTGTTACATATTCTTTGGGGCTTAGGAGAAAGTCTGGCTGTCTGTTTCCTCCTGCCTCCAGTTTTTATGTTAAGCCATGCGCTCCTGGCTCCAGCTCCATACTTAAAGGTATAGTTTGGTAGTAGTTTTTTGACTTCCTGGAGCCCTTCTGATTGTCTGGCAACCTCAAACTGATGACAAAACGTTAAGGAAAAATGAATCCCGACAAAACATGATGTGTTGTTTTTGTGCTGCGGCTGTTGATTAGTGAGCTGGTAGGTAGGTTTGGTCACGTGTTAGACAGTCAGGGGAGCTGTTTTCCACTGTTTCCAGTCTTTTTGCCAAGCTAAGCTAATCAGCTGCTAATGATAGCTTTATATTGAACTGTCAGACATGGAAGTGGTATCTATTTACTCTCCTCAACCCCAGAAAGAAAGGGAATAAGCATGTTTCCCAAAATGTTGAACTATTTCTAGACTTGGTATCGATACATTAACCTCACCATATAGATGGATAGATAAATAGATAGGTAGATAGATAGATAGATAGATAGATAGATAGATAGATAGATAGATAGATAGATAGATAGATAGATAGATCGATCGATAGATCGATAGATATAGATAGATAGATAGATAAAAGTAAATTATCATTCCAACGCCTTTCCTTTATTCTTCTTGCTATAACACTTCTCCTGTCTTTTCATTATTTTTTTCTCGTACCAACCCCCTTCCTCACATGAGCACTTGAGGACTAAGAAGATCCACACACACACACACACACACACACACACCACACACACACACACACACACACACCACACACACACACACGGACACAGTGTGTGACGAGAAGGTAACTTTTTGTGGCGGCTAGCTGTGAAGAGAGCCGCCTAATTAAAAAGATCATGAATATTCATGAGACACTTGTACTGCTGCAGCTAATTACATATTCAGAGAGGTTTGGTCGCCGGCGCTGGTGTGAGTGGTCTGATTCAACTCCGACACACTGACAACTCAATGAAACACAAGCAGCAATGTCTCAACCCATTGCAGATGGCATTAGTGTCTGGGCGGAAATTCAATCCACTGGCTTAGTAAAAGTATCAATGTAAAATCAATTGCTATTTTTTTTTTTACTTCAAATGGGTTGTTGTCACACTTGTGTCTGTGTGTGTCTGTGTGATATACAGTATATGTACACATACTGTATATAGGTCACTTGTTGTAATTGTAAAGCCCCCATCCTTAGTGACTAGTAATTACAAAGGGGATTAGGTGATAGCCAGCTGTGTAGCAAAATTTAAAAGTTCGATCTTTAACAAAGAGCTCTTTGTAGCTCATTACGTCAATGTAAAGTGTTTCTTTTGTTGTGAGTGGTCACCAACAGTAAAGCCATGGTGGTACACTGCAAGTGCTTTTCCACTAGACTGCACAGCAAGGTAAAGTTGTTAACCTTGACTTGTTGGAGGTGTTCCGGTCACAAACCGCTGTAAGAGCCTGTCACCTGCAGCCTTTTTCAACTCACTGTGGCTATTATTACCGTACTATGAAATGTTGTGGAACCTGTGTTAGACCTACACATAACACATTGGTCCACAGCACACTGTTCATGTTTCCAGTCATTCATATCCACATGCAAGTATCACAGCATATGTACAGTTCCATACAAATAATAGTAGTAAAACATCATGAGACTGCACTGAACTCAATGTTGAGATTCACGGACAGCGTGAGCCTCTGTGGGAGGATTATATAACACATTACCCAATGGACAACTGCTAAAGAAGGGATGATAAAAAGAAGTAGAGAAAAAAAGCCAAGAATTTAAAAAGACTACAGAGGGAGGAAAAGAGGTAGAGAATTACAAAAAAACAGGGAGTAAAACAGGAAAGATGGAGGAAGTCATGATGGGAATTACAGTACAGAGTCTGATGGGTCGGCTAATCACCACTTTGCCCTGCCTAATGTGGAGCCCCTGTGGCAACAGAACATGTTTTATTCACTAACTTATTACATCCCAGTCCACACTCATTTATAGTTAGCACTTAGCACAAGATAGCACTAGCAGGAACGGCGCAAACTGGAAGAAATCTTAGATAATAAGAGCCTTGGCCTACATGTACAGTTTCTGTTGTGATAAATAATATCATGCTTAATTATTAAAGTAATAAAAGCTTTGCTGCTGCACCTAGAAGTGGCAACGATTGGCCTGCACAAAGAAGAGAAGTTTTATAAAGTGACATGTGGTAATGGAATTTATGCTGTTGGTATTTCAAAAAAAAGCATGTGTACATTACGCACCCCCCCCCCGTTTGTAGTGCCCCTGTCATATTAAGCTTGGCCCTTGCTATGGCCTTCCTATATTTGTAGTGCATATTTGTACACATTTAGTATGTGGTGGTGTGTTACAATTGTATCCTTAAAATCACATAGACTCCCCGCCCTCCTCATTTGCAATTTGAAATGGTTTAGATCGGCCACTGCAGCTGAGATGGCCTTCCTCGAGCTGTTGTTGAGAGATTAGAGAGATGTTTTGTATAGTCATTGCCTGTGGTTTTGCTCAGTTTTGGATGTTAGTTGAAATTGTGTGAAGATAGGGTAGAAGAGATGTGCCATGTCAGAAAGTTATGATTTATAGTTTGTTTTTTTGTTTTGTTTTTCATATTGTGGAATGACTCTTAAAGATGTTCTACAGCCGTATTGTTGTAAAATTGATCATGTTCTACAACGGCCTCGGCTGTGAGATTCATAACACTCCTGCTTTTCAAGGCTGGTTTTACTGTAGAAAGCTCATCATAAAAGAGCGTTTCTCCTTTTGTTAACTAAACCTACCAAACCTGTACCACCTACAGCTTTAGTACAGTGTAAGTGAAGTACAGTGCTGCACCCCATACTGTATGTAGGCCTTCTTTACAACATGTACAGTAACATTTAGTGAGCAGTGATGTCCAAATGAAGCTCCATGATGGTGCTCTTTGTTTAAAGAAAAATGCTAAAGCAACAGCAATTCAGTGTGCTTTTAACCCTTTGTTGAACAGAAAGCGCCATCTATTTGGGCTTAGAAAATAAAGAAAAAGCTTCATGAAGCTAGATGGTGAAAATCATAGTCACTTTATAATGTGGAGAACTCATTATCCCATCTTCCCTTGTCATTTTAGCTTTATACCTGTCAGCTTTTTACCTTACTGTTTCCAAGTGTTAAAGTGATAGTGTGAAAAGACCTTTATGACTTATCATGTGTTGTTTTGAAATGGAACATTCTTATCTTTTTCTTGTCACAAATTCAGTTTCTTTGCATCTGTCCTCAGAATAGGTACTTGAAGCTTTAGCATTAATAAGCCAGTACTGCCTTTGAATCCGTTTTTAAATATCCTAAAGTCCTAACGGGTGCATTCAGTGCTGTTTCCTTCAGATCGTCTCCAAGAGGACACCAAAAAACAAAATGGAGATCTTGTGAAGTGACCCACAAAGAGGAAAAATGTCTGATCTAATATGCAGACTCAGGAAAGGTACTGAAGGGAGGTACAGGTTGAGCTGAATTATGTTCATTTCTTAAAACCTTTGCAAGAGATGCTGGCTGAAAGCAAGGTCCCTGACAAACAGGACAGGAGGAAAGGAGTGGAACACGGGCAACTCTGGATATGAGATGAGTCCTTACAGAGCGATTCACATTTGAGCAAGCACTAATGATTTAGGCTGTTAGTGGTGGGGTGTGTGTGTGTCTGTGTGTGTGTGTGTGTGTGTGTGTGTGTGTGTGTGGTGTGTGTGTGTGTGTGTGTGTGTGTGTGTGTGTGTGTGTGTGTGTGTGTGTCAGAGACTTCATGTCTGTGTGCTCACTGGGCATTTTGAGGGGGACATGCTGGCCATATGGAAAAGACAACGAAGCCGAGTAATTAAAACAGAACAAAGAAGAGAAGCGCCGGCACCATAATTAGAACACTGATTAATCAGCTGATAATTTTATCTTGATTAATGTGACTGATTTTCTCTTCATTTTGACCCCAGCCAGTCAAGCCCGCTCCAATTAAATTTAAATTATGCGTCGGAATCTGTCCAGTCCGCCTCCCCCTCCTCCATCTCACGAATACACCACAAACACACAGCCTCCTCAACACACTCATCCACAAACCATTGCACAGAGTTAAGTATTTACAGACACACCCTCGTGGACGTGCATGCACAAGCACACACATCACTTAACTTCCACGAAGAAATCCATTTTAGGCTGCAACTACATCTCATTGTTTAATAAAGGAAATGTGCAAGAAAGGAGGCTAATGTAAGTGAGAGCGATGAAAAAGCAGGTGTAATTTTTAAATTGTTATGTTAGATGTAAAAACAAATGATCCTATGTAAAACTTCCAGCAGTTTGCATCCATAAAGCAATTGTCTTTCATCAAAACAGTCACAAAAACCTCAGTTAGTTCCCCGCACGTTGTTACTGCAGTAGCACAAGTTAGAGCGAGTGACGTCATTGCGTGTGTGGTCAAGTAAGGAGAGCGAGCAGTAATGGAGTCAGAGTCATAGTATCGGACGGGTAGAGCTGGACGATATGGAGAAAATCAAACACCGCAATATTTTTGACCAAATAAATGTCAATATTTCAATGATATTGTAGTGTTGACCATTGGTGCTTTCACAAAATAATAATACACTGAGAGTTTTGATGAGTTTTGAACAATGTGGACACAATGACTTAGTGGGTAAAGGCAAATAATAGAACAGCTAGAACTCCCCCCCCCCCATTCATCTTTTCCACATTTTATAGTGGCCTGAGTGTAGGACTCCAACTGGACTGGTGTTGGTCTTATCTCTCGATCTCAATACACTGGTCTGGTCTTTGTGATGACTTGGTCTTGGTTTAGGTGTCTAATCTCCCATTGCCAGCACAGCGCTGCGGACGAGGGTCTGGTGAGTCCACACAGCATTGCAGGATGGGGAATAACATACTGTGGTTTATTGGTATTACTTTAAACCAATCACAATCATCTCGGGCGGCCCTAAGCACCGGATGGAGTAACTCTGCACTGTAGTCTCGGGAAGGAACTTGTTTTGGTGGAACACGTGGACGTTCAAAAGTTTTTTTTAGTTGTGCAACAGAAAACTCAGATTGGACAGATGCTCTAGCTAGCTGTCTGGAGTTACCCTGCAGAGATCTGAGGAGCAGGTAACCAGAGTCCTCAGAAATCCACCAGAGGTTAGTGTGACAACACAAAGAAAGCTGAAGGTAACCGACATCCGGGCGAAAGGTAAGACATCAGCACTTGAACAATCCTGGAAGTGGAACGTTGTGGCTAAAGACTAAGGTGTCTGCAACACTGCTGAAAGAAGGAGCTGTTCAGTTTTACAAGCAAAAGACAAGAAAGGGGTTAATTTCATGATGGCTACAACTGTAGTCATTTGTTTTCCTGACGATTATTCACTCTCTTGTCATTTCGCATTCCTGCCGTCCCCCACTAGTTGTTCTTAGTGTTCCCCAACAATCCCAGTAACATAAGACTGTCTAATTGTCAGGGTTTTGATGTCTCTATGACTCTATCATAGATTTTATAATGGACGACGTGTCTTTGCTTCCTTCCACTGTACAAATGTACTACTTGAACAGCCATCTTGTAATTTTGGAGCCAGAGTCGGGTGGTGGAACCGCGGTTTTGAAGTACCGCCCATACACTTGCCCGACAAATCACCTCATTTTTACAGCATGAAATAACTAATAAAAACCAGTCCGATCAGACAGATAACTAATTGAACAAACAACACTTTTATAAAAAACTACCTAAAATGACAGAAACAATCTTTGGGGAAAAGTGTATTTGATGTGTAGCCTACTTTGATTTTTTTAGTCTGGCCCATGTCCCGCCGGCTAACATGGAGGGGGCGGTATTTATGACCCGTACTGCAGCCAGCCAACAGGGGGCGATCCCGATGTTTTGGCTTCACTTTTACAGTCTATGCATCAACCTCTGGTCTCTTTATTGGTGCCAAAACTCATTTCTGTGATGCCCCACAATGGCAGGTGCATTTATTCTGTCAATTAGAAGAAGAGGGAGAAAACAGTGGGATGGCTAACTGAAAGAGAAAATGCTCCACTACTTTTCTCTCTCTACATCCATCCCTTGTTCCCTCCCCTCCTCTCTGGCTGTCTTTTTTATTTTTGGCCTTGGCTCAACTGACTGGCTCCGCGCCAGGCCCTGCCGAGTGACTTTGGGCACGGCTGCCAACACGTGCGAGCCCGCGCCACACAGCCCCGCCGCGCCAATCCTCATATGCCAATGCTGGCGAGGGAGCGGCGGTTGGAGGGCAACGCTGCTGTCGCCCATGGCCCGGGTCCCATGGGAGAGAGCACACAGGGCAAGGGTGTTAATGCTTTCAGTTTTGGTTAAGAGCAGGGTGACAGCTCTGTTACCTGGGTGGGAGGTGGTTTGGAAGGAGGGGACGGGGGGGGGGGGGAGTAAAGGGCATCTGCTTCCTTTCTAACACTCAGACATACAACAAAAAACGCCACACAGGAGACTTAAGTACACTTTTATTCAACACTTTATAAGCATGTGTTAACACAGACGTACTGATTGCTTGGAACTACTGTAGATGAACACATTGCAGGCGGAGTTTGGTGCCATTGTGTTGTATACAGCAACCTGAGTGCAGTGCTTTCTGTATGAACTGTTTCTACTAATTCTATGTCTTGTCATATAAAAATATAAGAAGGTGGAGGGGAATAATTCCAATCTCTTTGGTACCACTTTGTAATTAGTAACCCTTAGTAACCCATTGGTAACCTTTGATACATTATAACTGTATATATTTATAATTATGAATGTTTTCGTTAAAGGTTTATAAATCATTTCCTCATAAGCAGACCCAAACGGAATCTGCAGATTTTTTTTTTTTTTTTTACAGTTTTCAGCAGTGATGCATAATGAAAATCTGCGGAATTTAGAGTTGAGTTTAAAAAAAAAGAAATTGTGTAAATTTAAAATCTACGGCAAATCAATGGAAAATTCTCTGGAATTCTGAGTCTGTAGATTCTGTGTAGGTGTACTCATAAGCCACAAACACAAATCCCTATGTGTGGTGTTTATTATTCATAAATTGTAATTACATAGTTATAAATGTTGATCATTGGTTCATGGTTAATGACAGTTGATGGTTGATTTCTACAGTTACTTTTAAGTAACAACTCAAGGTTCAAGGTTGAGGTTTAGCAAAAAACGTAAAACTTCTAATCAGCCTCAGGTGCACTTCTTGTTTTGTAAAAAAAATAAAACAGCAAAGGTTAGCATTCTAATTCGCTAAACTAAAAATGCTAAGCACTGATGAAAACACTGGTGATGTTTAAACTGTTCAGAGATGGCAACCAGTACCATACACATTGCAAACGCTTTATGTCTGAATGACTACAGACTATATTTCTTACATATCTTTCAATAAACAATACATGAAACAGGGGTTATCAAAATGGGGTCCGGGAAACCCCAGGGGTCCTTGCGGGGTCCTTTTATTTTCACCGTTTGACTATTTTGGTCATGGGTTTTACACACTTTTTTGTAATAAAACATCTTAAAACCAAAAGGATTTTGGCTGATAAACCACTCTGACATTGGTTGCCAAAGGTAATAATTCTGACTGGCACCGCCCTCTGACTACAACTGATTATCTATCTAACAGTTATCTTTTTTTACAATGACTATTCCAGCCTCACAGAGCAGTGACTGTAGTGTGACTGTAGACTCGCACCATGCTACCAATCAAGCTAAAATCCAATTATCATATCAGCATGGAATGAAATCAGATCCAGGAAAATTGACCAAAAACTGAGAATTTCTGTGGAAAAGTTTGCTTCTCCTCAGTGGCTGCTGCCTTCCCTGTTAGTGGTCAGCGGGTTTTCCAGATAAATGATGTTATCTTCTGTCAGCCCCCCCATAGCTTCCTGTCTGTGGTCCTAGTGTTAGTTTGTCAGCCAGGCTAGGTGATAAATAAATGATGAAATGTGAAATGAATAAAAACATGAATGACTGTGGCGATGACACTGTGTGACAGCCCAGAGATGGGAATTAGGAGCCAAAGCAGTGCTAAAGCTGGGTTATTGGGCAGGGGCCCTGCTAACGAGCCGTGAGATTGAATTTGACACGTCGAAGAACAGGTGCTCATTTATTTTCCCAAATAAAAGGACTGCGCCAAACTCGCCTGTCCACAATAACACATAACAACGTAAAGCCATCAACTGCTAAGGTTTGTGTGATTACAAAGTAACATAATTTAAAAGTTTTTTTTTCCTGTTTATATCTCTCACTATACTCTGGCTAATCTAGCTTAATGCCATTCTTGACATTCTTCAGATGTTGTCGGACGCCTTCCAGCGCTGTACCGGCATTTTGCCGGGCGCAGGTGTGGTAGCGTGGGCAATAACAAGCGCTGAGTAATTACCACCGCCATATCCATAACAGCCCTAAACCCCCAAAGTGTGCTCAGGGTACCCCTCTACCCCCTCATCTCCTCCACCACCTCCCTCCACCCTCTCCTCTCGCTATCACTCTCTCTCCAGCTAAATCATAGAACTGGGCTCGGGTCCAGGGGCCTTGCTGCCACTGCCCGGTTTCTGGCGGGCAGGGAAATATAGCCGGACGGGCCTCTAGGGATGCTCTAATGTCAACGTTAATTGTGAGTTATGGGGAAACATGCAGAGAGTGCAGGGGTCAGGCCTGTCAGCAATCACACTCTTCAGGCGGAAATTACCACAATGCTTCCTGTTTATCCCCCCATCAACGGGGAAGAACGAGAGGAAATTAGCATTAGCACACCGATCTGTTTCTATCACCCCCCCCTAACTCCCCCTCCTCGTTTGTCTTGCTCATCCTTCCTGGCTGGCTATGTCACCCTCTTGGTTACAGTATGAGTCGGAGTCGACCAAAATTTGACAGCGAGTCCTTTTATTTCAGCAGCTTTGGGAAACATAAGATTTTATAATACCTCCGAACCGGGTAATACTGTGATGTTATTAATTTAATGAGAAAAACTAAACTCTCTGGCTCAAAGGCGGAATGAGAGCAGCAACGGCTCTCATGATGGGCCATTTTTCTTTTTGAGTCATTGCACACTCTGAACCCGGTGTCGATGTCCCAATCTCTCATTAGTGTGTCGGTACAGAGCCAGATTGACTAAAACAGACGGTGTCAGGGAGTGCAGAGAGCCAACTTTCAATTCATAGAGATCAGAATGAAGTTAAAAAGCCAATATGTGAGCGATATTCTGTTTTAAAATAAAACATATGCAAAGAGCGATGCAGATGATAGAGAGAATCAGAGCTGGCAATATTGCTGTAATAAATTCTTCATAATTTACAATTACAGTAATACTGAGAGACTCAGGCTGAATCCCATTTCTCTATCTTACCCCTACCCCTCACCCCCTTACCCTGGATTCTGTGTGTGCACTGGGCTGTCCCAATACTCATTTTGATTGAGCGGTAGGGGTGTATCGCCCTTGAAAATCATAGACGATCTTACTTGTAAACAAGGGGTAGCAATGTACATTGCGCAACATGCAAAATGGCCGCCAGATTGACCAGAGAGACCCATAAATGTGTAAATAGTATTTTTGTCTTAACTTATTGATTTAAAAATTACAACAGTCGTGTTTTGTGCTCTATACAGTTCTGCACATATATATTTGCAACCATGTTCTTAATTGAAACCCTTTAAAAATTGCTAGCTTGCTATGCTAACGCTAACTGGTTAACCACTAACGTTACCGTTGCATTGCTAAATTGCTAAACCAAACAGCCCCGCATTTCTCTGCCTTGAATGGATTCCATGCATGTCTACAGTTTAAACCATTAGCAGAGACACTACTTGCTAAGGAGACATCGATACATGCTTTATGTATACCGTCCTGTATCACACAGGGACGCAGGAGGACACAGCAGCTGATCCACTTTCGGGCTCAAAACAAGCAGAAGTGTTCAACACAATCATGTGTTCATGTTGTACCCATTCATTATTGTATTGGTACTGTATTATTGTAATCATTTTGAATTCATTCCTATTTATGCACTTGTACATTGTTGTTGGACATGATACGGGACACTGATGAAAGAAATGTGAGGGGGGGAGGTTACTGGCCAACAGGCATCAGACTGGTCTGGAATATCAGAATAGCTATAGTTACTTTGTTTGTTTGTGGTCTTGTGTGTCTTTTTTAGTTTTATACATTTGAGTGCCTTTATGTGTGTGACATGTGAGTTATGGTTCTAATAGTTGACAATGGTTCTGTAGTGTAATATATATTATGTAAAAAAATTCTGTTATGTTTAGTTTATTGGGTAGTAAAGACAGATTTTTGTTAACAAAGAAGGTTTTTCTGAACATCAATGACATTCAGAACGGTGATAACTGAAACAGATATACAACACACACTTCAGTGTGTATGTGTACATATATTGCAAACAGACCTAAGCACTATACAGATAAGAACGTCTGCCTCTGCAAAATCAAAGTGAACATAAAATAACCCATTTCATAGGGGTATGTTTTCACCCTTAGCCCTTACCACTTGGTTTCAAGGGCCAAGGGCTAGGGGTAAGGGGTAAGGGGTAAGTATTAGCTCTACTTTAATGAGAAAGTCATTTGGTGAACTACATACTGGTGTTTAACTGCTTTAATTATACTTTTACTAATAATGCCTCTTTTAAGCAGCATTGCAAGGGATTTCATCTTTTCACGGGAAGGACTACTATAAATTTGATATCAATAACAAGTAACAAGTACTCAAAGCAACATTATGCAACTGTTTTACCTTAAAGCTGCAGTTAGACCTATATTTTGGCTACTTTGCTAAGCAAAACAAGCTTAAAAAACAACATCTGACAGTAAAGTTGTTATGCCGACCCTGAGCATTGTTCTGCAACATTAGCTTTCAGGTTGTGTTTGAGTTGTTTTTTTCATCACCTGAACAATGTGTTGACAATGTATGACTCTCCTTTTCGCTCTGTTTTGGTCTCCGCCGAGTGATGAGAAGTAGATGAAAGGTTGGAGTGCTAAAAGAAATTCTTTAGAAAACGTAAATGGTTGAGGAAGAATGCCACAGCTAAAATAAACAAAATACACTTTGAACAAGAAAAGAATGTACTCGTAATGAGTACATTCTTTTCTAAAATGACGAGGGCCTCGGGAGGACAATGTGTTATCATCCTGGCAGCTTGCAGGCCCTGCTTCCGGAGCAGAGGAATGAGGTAGCATTACTTTAGCAGCTGTGCAAACACAGCTAATGCCTGCTACTGCTGTTTCTCCTCTCCGACTAAAACAATGCTAATCATAGCACACGGCCCCATCGACTCTACCTAGAAGCCAACAAAGGCAAACCAATGCGTACTTCCAAAATAACATCCTCCTCCAGCTCTCACCAAATGACTCAGGCGTTGCAGAGAGGATTAGACAGGCCTAAACCTGAGTGGGTTTAACTGGAGGGGCCCAGTTGGGAGATGGCATTTTAGGTCATTCAATAAAAAACACTGATACCAACATTAGATCTACAAACCTGACCATTGTTCTGAGGTTATGCTAAGCACATTTTAGTTTTTCAAATGATATGTTTGAAAACCTCACTATCTAAAGCAGTGGTTCTTAAAGTGGGGTCCAGGAACATTGAAGGGGTACCAGGAGGTCCCCAGCAAAAAGGGCAATCTTTTATTTTCATTATAATTTCATCCATTTTAACACAATAGTAGATTGTATGACTACTTTCCTCATGGGTTTCATTTACTTTCTGTAAAAAATCAGATGGGGGTCCGTGGTCTAGTTTGTGTCAGTTTAGGGGTCCTTGATGTGAAAAGTTTCAAAACCACAGATCTGAGGATATGATGTGACATTTTTGACTCTTAGAGTTAATAGCAGTATTCTGAGATCTGGTTGTTTCCATGAACTATTCATACATATACTGTACGTACAAAAAGTAATGCACTGTATTTCATCTGTATTTCACATAATGTAGCTCTATGCACCACTGTTGATTGCTGTTGTTTAAAACCGTTCTTTTCCGCATATGGAGGAGGTTGACTGGATGGGTGGGTCATAAAACACAGGACTGACATGAGCTGAGGAACAGAGTTTGTGTACTAGTTAAAACCAAAGACTTTCACCCAGGAAACACATGTTCCTGTCCAGGGAGTACTAACCCTAAGGGGACCGTTGTTTTCATCCAAAGCACAACCTTTTTTCTAATCTTAACTAGTTGTTTTGGTGCCTAAACTTAACCGTCGTCACCACGTGACAGTCAACTTTTGCTCCATCCTCCTTTCCTCTCTCATCTCTAAACCCTCAGATCTTCCCCTTCGCTATTTCCTGTACAACCTTCTTATTGGCTATATTGACCCTAAAACGTACGCTGGACTGTGGTCATAACATCTACACCTTACGTCTTATAACTTATAACTTATTCCCTGTTACATAATGTTCTTCTTCTTATGTTCTTACTTATTCTTACTCTTCAGTCAGTCAGTTTATAGGTTATCATGTTTATATTTTACAGTCACAGTCAATAATCTATCATGATCTACTACATTGTTCAATCCCTGCACTGTTCACCTTTTCACTTTTGCACTATCATCACTACACACAGTCTACAATAGTAACTCAATGTATCATGGTCATTGCCTTTCTGTGAGTGATTTTTAATTTTAATTTTTAATTTAATTTTTATTCTTATGTATGTGTGATAAATGTGTGTATATGTGTTTGTTGTGTTATGGTTGTCTTGCTACTGGATGCTTATCTATCTATCTATCTATCTATCTATCTATCTATCTATCTATCTATCTATCTATCTATCTATCTATCTATCTATCTATCTATCTATTTCCACTTCACCTATGTCTTGGTCTCTGTGTTACTGTTTCGTTCGGATGCCTCCTGTTGTTGCAGTAACAGCTATCCATCAACTGCTCTCTACTCCTAAAAAATTCCCCATGTGCGAATTAGCTTTGGTGCTTTAGAGATATTAGAATGAAAATGTCTGGGGGTTGAATAGTTTGGAACCCTGCGATGTGCTCCTTGACCTGCAAAGCATTGTTTCAGATCACAACCACGCCCCAGGAAGAAGATTGATCCAAAAATAACAAATAAAGCTTCCTGTTTACGCCTGGGCAACAAGTAACACCTGGAAGTGGTCTTAGTTTTCTTTACTTAGAATTCCACGTTGGTTTGGACAGACGTTAACGTGGCTGACCAGGTTGTTCCAATCGGGAGGATGTTCGATGACTGAGGAAATTTCTGAACATGTCAAGGAGGCAATCCAACACTATGGAGCTCCTAATGATCAGTGTAGAGTTAGGGATGTTACAGTAACACCTGCCATGTCTTGTTTTCTTCCCCTTAAGCCTGAAAATCTCTCTCCTTCTCTCTAGCCATACTTGTCTACATATATATTTATATGTAGACAAGTATATATATATATGATGTAAATCATATATATAATTTAAAAGATGGTTTACAAACCAATTAGTAACCCTTAACAAAGTGTTAGAAATATCTGGTCCATCTATCGATGTACTGTTTATAGATGTTTTAAAAATGGTTTCTTAAAGTAATTATATTATTATATAATATGTATAATACATTATATTACAATTTAATGAAGTGCAAAAACATTTATTATTGCTTTACCAAGCACTTACTAACCAACAACTAACTATGAAAAACATCAGACGCAACTTTACAATAGCCATCCATTTTTTTTTATAAATGGTTTACAAAGTATTTATTAACTATTTAACAGGGTGTGATAGTCATCTGTTGCAACTTTATGATAACCATCCAGACACGGTTTAACTATCACTTTACCATCTATTTTTTATTATAAAGGGTTACCAATTTACCTTTGATCAAAAATCAAACATTGTCCCTCCCTCATACGATGAATACTGTGCTGTTTGACATTTCTATTTGATCGCTGCACTCAGTAAGGAGACCTGAACGGGACTGGTCCTGGGCTCTTGCTGACCAGCAGCACTGACTGAGTCTTGTACGCAGAGATACAGTATGTTAACCAGACAGAGACGCTGCAGCAGTCATGAATAATACACAAAGGACATCATAGACAATACTGCACACACAACTCAGCTGCCCCCCCCCCCCATACCCACACCCAACCCCACCTCCGCCTCCTCCCTCTCCTGTTTTCCATAAATAATGCATTAACAAGGAGAAAGAGCTTGTTTACTTGTGGTTTGTGTGGTTCTTCTCAGGCAAATTATTTTCCTCTGTTTGACTGATGGGTCAACATATGCGAGGAGGAGACTTCATTTTCAATCTCCTTCCCTTTTTTCACTTTTATGGTCCTTTGTATGTGTGTGTGTGTGTGTGTGTTTACCATAGACAGAAAAGAAGAAGAAATACAAAATGAAATGACTATCCAACGGAGACGCCTCTGTCGTTCACACAGGCAGTGGTGCATTGTAGGAGGAAGATGCACATGCAAGACTGTCAAACTAACAATGCTAGACAAATGGTAAGTGTGCATAGTAGTGATCTTTTTTTTTTACAAATACTTAGAATGTGCATTCACTTTGCAAGTTCAGACTGTGACAGAAATGCCCACACAGCCATACTGGACTGTCGGCGTAACAATCAGCAGGCTGTCATTCTCAAAAAAGCAACCACTTTGTCAGTTTGTTTACCTCACCAGATGCCGTACCAACGAGTGAGAAAAGTCCTTGCTCGTGCAAAGACTTTTTCAAGCAAATTCCACCATTTGTCTCCCAAGCAAAGTGTTGACGCAAAGCAAAACGCAAATCAGCCAGAAATGCAATATGTGTACCGTACCTAGAGACAATTAAAACCGCAATCCATAATGAAAAGGAATAGGAGTCTAATGAAGAGGCTCAGACAGAGCATCGCTGACCCGCTGACCCTCACATGAAAAGAGAAGCAGTAGGCAGAATGCCTACAAAGCGCCGTCCCTGCCTTTTTGAAGTGACATGGAAAACTCGCCATCTGGCGTGATCATCACATTTTTACTTTGTCAATCCTCGAATTCTCACACTTAAACCAACGGGCTGCAGCAGCTCCACTCTGCCTCGCTTCTTCTCCTTAACGCCTCATCTGCAGCACGACACAGGCCTGCTGCTGTATTTCCTGGCTATGCAGTAATTTGGCTTTTTGTCCTGTAAAGATAAACATTTTCTTTTAAATGAGTGGTTTCTTCTCTGTCATAAGAGTCTGAAGACTGCAGACTTCAGCCAAGGCCCTGTCAGTACTGAAATGTAATTTTAGAAAGCCTCGACTTGGAAAGAAGTGGGATTGTTGCATTGCAAATGATTTTAAATCAGTGTTGGGACTACACGTCAATTAAACTAGTAACTTTTGACAGAACCTATTAGTATTATGCAGTTATACATCTACAGTACCTGCTTGTTACTTTGTTACTATCACTGCTGTCTGACAGGCATAAGCAAGAAAATGATGCGTTTGGGTTTGTGCAGCTAATCAGCAAATTAGTTTTTGTGCACATTTTGGTTTGCCTATTGGGTTTTGGGTACTGAAACCCAATATTGAACAGGCCCCGGGGCTAAATGAGTAAAAAAGACTACAGTATTGATAACCTTGGAGGTCACACTGCAGCATCTCCCCTGCTCTCTGTCTAGGGGCTGAGCTCCTCCCCCACACTCGTCACTGGAAGTGCAATAGGCCTTAAACCTTTGCATGTAAAATCCAATGCCAATACTTTATCAATACACCTGTTCAACAAGCATGGACATGTAAACATGTAGAAAAGTCATTTTTCAATCTGCTCTGTCTGCTGTCTCTCATTCACCAATGTTCTGCTCTACATAAAGCACAGCACACTAGCTAGGCCAATTGCTAATATTTAAAAACTAGCTGAAGCAAAAGCTGTCTATATGTAGTCTGTTTATTTTAGTTTGTTAATTAAAATAAAGTATGCTGTAGTCTTAATCCTAAATTTTTGTAGGTGTAAAGTAATGGATCACTTACTGTAAAAATGAAATACAGTGAGCTACAGCGGATAAACTGTAAGTTCAAATGTATCCGCATTAGCGTTGACACGACCAAGAACTTACAGTAATCAGGGGGAAATAGGAGCTCCTGCAGTATGTTCTCTCTACCCTTGTTCCTGTGAAAGTATAAACTCTGCATCTTAAGTGTGAATGATGCCACACCTCAGTGCATCTAAATAGGACTTGGAACTGTGTTGAATCCAGTAGTGTTAAATATGCACAGTGAAATCCATCTTACACCGTCACCACCACCACCACCCTGTCCACCCAACCTGGCAACACACAAGTGTGAGCGACATCGCCGAGCCCTCAGCCTGGCGAAACAGACGTGTGATCCTCACTTCAAGGTCTGTAATTTATTCAGGTCAGACGGGGATGCTAGATGCTAAACTCTGTGCAGGTCGATCAATGACGTCAGTGGTGTTACCGGCTGTAGAGAGCGAGGTGTTTATCTAATTATAATTTAAGCTTGTGAATTACTGTAATCACCTGTAAAAGCAGGAGTAAAGTGAAGGAATAAGACGAGCAGGCCACTGGATTCATATAAACATGCAGAGGAAGAAAAAAAAGCGTGTACACAGTTTCAGAAAACAGCATTCTTAGTGAAGCAAAAAAGATTGGCAAAGTTGGCTAAAACAAGTCAACATATGTACTAGGACCCTTTTCTTGACTTATGTGGAAGGGCAGTGAAAGTTTTTGATCAATTAACTTATGCATGCGTGACATGATCTGTAGAACCATCATTACCTAGTTCCTAGTACTTTGAATAGTTAAAGTTGTAGGGGGTTGTCATCTAGACACAACCTCTTTCAAAGTATGAGGTTAAGGTCAGCCCCATATTGAGGCTACTAAATGCCTAAAAGGTGATAATATCAGTTTTTATAGAATGTGTTTTTGTCTTTTCTAGAAAATAAAGTCACTAAGAGGGGCTGAAAAGGCGCTTACTCTAGCCAAAAGGTCACCAAGTTGGCCAAGTGTGTCCCAGTCATTTAGCTTCTAGCACCTATTACAAAATGGACACATGGATGAGTTTTGCTGTGCCATTTGGGGGTGTAGTTTGTTGTGACATTTTAGCTTTGCAGCTGCTCTTTTTTAATTTATCCGTGATGTTGCTGTTCTGCGGGTTCGATTCTAATCACCAGTACCTCCATGTTGTTCTGATGAATAATCTGTTAATAATGCACCATTAATAAGTTCACCAACCATCCAATAAGGCATCACAGACTGCCACTCTGAACTTCCTGCCATTAACTATCTTATAATTCCAGTAAATGGGTGTGGTTGTAACTCCTGAGAACTACATCCATGTTAACTGGCCACAGCTAAAAGATAATAAGACAGCTAATCTCTGGGATGTGTAGCACGATTACACCACAGTACGCTGTGCCGTACAGTGTCCCTGCTGCCTCGTTTGATTACACACACAGGATGCCAGACTTGTATTCACTATTTTTCATTGCGAATGTGAATGTGCTCTTCATATTTTACTGATATTTCACTTGCCTACTGGGTGTCATTGGAATATCAATGTCTCTGGCCATCTTCCAATAGATATCACCAGAAGGAATTTGAGGATTAGTAAGGAAATAAAAAAAAAACTTGGTGACAACGTGCATGTGGTGTGCGTGCATGTGAATGTGTGTGTTGAGATTTTGCTCATTTCCTGGTGCATGTGCAAGTGTGTGTGTATGTTTAAATCCTAATATGCACGTTGCTAAACATGTGGCTGCATGCATTTGTCAGTGTGTGTGTGTGTGTGTGTGTGTGTGTGTCACATACGCTGCCGGTCACAGGTGAGTGTCATGTGTGATGATCATTATTGCCATACACCTGCTCCGCTCCTGCAATTAACTTTGCCGATGCAAATGAGCCTTATTGCATCACCGAGGCCTAGCCTCCTCCCCGACAGACTAGACGATGTTCATCTGCTGGATCTAATTAAGGTAATGAGAGAGGGAGGGAGATGGAAGGATGGATGGGTGGAGGAGTGGAGGAGCAAAAGAGAAAGATGGAGGGGAAGTGGGGGAAAAGGTGGAAGGTGGAAAAACAGGGAAAAGCGGATGAAAGAAGTTGGCACAAGAATAGAAAATAGAGTGAAACAATGGAGGGAGGTTAAGGTGTATGTGTGTGTGGGTGTGTGTGTGTATGTGTGTGTTTGTGTGTGTTTGTCTTTAGTGTCTCTTTTGGATGTGACAATGTATGTTTGCAGGAGTGTGCTGAATCCATCTAACTACTGTATACAGTAGTGATATGACAACAAGGGAAGTCCCTTGCAGTGTGTGTGTGTGCGCACGCTCGTGTGTGTGTTTGTGTGTGTGTGTGCATATATGTATGCAGAATGACATGTTCTTGTGTTTGCAATCGTATCTAGCATCTTTTTATAGCGTGTGTGAGGGAGTATGTGTGTGAATGATGAAGTGTCGGAAGAAAGGACGGAGAAGAGAGAGGAGGGGAGGAGACAGCAGGTGTTCTGACAAGGACAACAGCCGTCTCACAGACACACACACACACACACACACACACACAGACCGACAGACACAAACACACACACACAGACCGACAGACACACACCACACACACACACACACAGACACACACAGACACACACACACACACACACACACACACACACACACAGACACATAGATACACAGACACACAGACACACACACACACACACACACAAACACAAACACAAACACAAACACAAACACACACACAGAGTACAATAGAGTTATGCACATGAATATACAGATAAACTGCAAAAACTGCAGGGACACACTTGCAGAAAAAAACATTCCCTAGCCCCTTACCCTAACCTTACCATCACAACTAAAGGCCTAACCTTAACCCTTCCCCCCACCCTAACCATGACCTAATCCTAACCCTAATCCTAAAACCAAGTCCTAACCCTCAAACAGCCCTTTAAAGTTGTGAGGTCCAGCGTTCTGGCCCCACTTGATGGTGGACCCCATAAATATAGTTCAACAAGACTACACACACAAACACACACACACACACACACATCCGAATGTTGCACATTGTCACCATTACTCCCAAAATATCTTATTTCCCCACATATTGCACACCTTAGTAATAATCTCGAAGATTGTCGAAGTTGAACCAATCAGCATCTGGTGAGAAGCTACTCGTCGCTATGGGCGTGGTTAAGGTGTCTGTGTGACGGCTGCAACAGTTCATTTAAATACCGGTCATGATAGACAGGTGGTTTAACCAATCACCTGCCAGGTAAATATTTTTTTTTTAAAGTGCCCGCCCTTTACCAAACAGTCTCCGATGACGGCTTCTCCGATGGTTCTGTGTGATGAACCATCTGGTGCGTCAGGTTAGACTCACTCTACTTTCATGTTTAAACAGTTGAGTCCTGCTCTGCAGCCCTGGAGATCCATGGGGCTTAGTAACTTCAACATACAAGTCATTTCAATGATGATGCTGTCACTGCAAAGGACCGTCTGGGTTAAGCATGTTTAGAATGTCCGTGTATCCAGGAACACACCCAGCTTCATTTCAACAGATCACACATATTTCTCTAATCCTACTCTCTGTGCAATGTCCCTGTACTGTTCTAAGAAATAAAAGGCTTCCAAATTACAAATCTAAAAGTACACCCGATTCACAACTGACATTGCAATGTGTCTCACATCCAGATTGTATCTAGATGTGATGTTACTTAATTCCACTAACAGCTGGTATTATTATACGTCTCATTATATGTGATCTGATTAACATCCGATCACTCTGTCCAGCATAAAGAATAGAACGCCGACCTCTTCTGAACCGTTTGCTCCTGCTGCAGCCTATTGGTTGTTTTTCGAGACGATGCACACGATAGACGTACTGTACGCCTCATCAATGTGTTCTCTTATTATTTGGCGTATCCGTTGTTTTTGGGAAGAGTTTCCAGTAAACAACCACTGCACAATGATTTTTGGCTCTGCCCAGTCCTCGTACTATCCCCAGTAGTGACAGATTTAGCAACATGGATTTAAAAGGATTTTGCTTTCAGTGTAAAAGGTTTTCTCATTTCAGATATTGTTGTGTCCTGTCATGACAAACAGCAGTGTGCCATCGTATGTTCGAAGGTGTTAGTGTGAAACACTGCAGCGTGTGACCCACCAGGGGGTGTTCTCATCACTTACCTTGTCAACAGGACCAAATATTTCACGTGTGTAGTGTTATTGTTTTTGTTTCTTTGTCTCAGCTGTCCTCTCTGTTTCTCCTTAAAACCTCTTTCCCCTCCGGTTTTCTTTTCCTTCTGTCAACCTCCGCTGGGTTTAATCTGACTAGCCGCTGTGGTGACTGATTGACCGGTGAATGAGCTGTTTATTGGATGCAAGGGAAACAAATTGCGGTTTGACGTGTTCCCCGAGTTGTCTAATGAGAGCCAGGATGAAGTATATCACTCTCTGCTTCTGCTCTCCTCTCAGCATGGGCTAAACCCAAAGCACGGTTTGGACCTCTGCCAGGGCAATCTCAATCATTCTGATGCACCGATGACTCTGTGTGTGTGTGTGTGTGTGTGTGTGTGTGTGTTGGTGTGGAGATGGAGAAATAGTCTTGTGTAGTGTAGGCCTACAAACCTTCTAAATTAGCTTTGTACTGCACACTCGTCTAAAGAATGCCTTTTCATTCCATTTCTTTCTCACCCGATCACTCCGAACAACACACACTCAAATCACTGTACACTCATAACGATATCTGACCTGCCATCTCTAACACATGCAGATTTCTTTCTCATTTAAGGCATTTCAGCCGTGACAGAGACAACAACTCATTGATCGAATGGGTGGGATGAATCTCCAAATGATTCCAATTAATTTGGATCTAGTTTCAGTATCCTGCCTCAAGTCAAAAGCGCATTTTTCCATGTCCTTTACAAGACATTCCCTACTAAATGCTCCACCAAAACACGTTCCTTCCTGCAGGGCCACCGTCTGCCTCCGAGACGTAGCCTATAGCGCCGCCCAAGACGATAGGGATTGGTTTAAAGAAAGCAAACACCACAGAGCCTTTACAGCATATATAGGCAGGTATATTCATAAATAGACCATATTCAGCCCAAGCATCATTTACATCAGAATGTAAATCAAAAAAAGATTCACCATATTACAAAACAAATTCCGTTCAAAGGCTAGCATTCAATCATAAACTGACATATCTATCACCATATATATATATTTGCAATATAATGAATCAATCTTTGCTCAGAAGGTATCACTCAAAAAGACTAGTTTACATGTATTCAATATTCAATGCTATAAGCAGGGCTACACAAAGGAGAGTTATTACAATCACTATGTCACTATGCATTAATGTACACTGTAATCAATAGGGTGGAGGCAGAATTATCAAAAAGGGATATCACAAAACCCAATGTATCACAAAACCCAAAACCCAATTTCCATATGACTAAATACCACAAGTGCCAAGTTGGCAAAATGAGAAAACAGATTTTTATTTTTGTAGTTTGGATCAAGTCACCCTGCAATCCAAAAAGTAATAATTTCCCTTTAAATCCATGTACACAGACTTGGTTTTCCCTTTCTGCGTGTAATGTGTGCTTGCCTCAGTCGCGGCCCGTCATGGTGACCATGCTGCGCGTGGCTATTTAACAGTAAAGATTTAGTATTCATGCGGCGTGCTGCAGGATCGGACCACACTCATAAAAGCTCAGCCTGAGTCCATCACCAAACAAACGGGAGCTGCGTGTTTTTCTGATTTATTAGAGGAGCCCTCCCTTCTTGTTCTCCTTCCCCTCCTCTTAATCTTTCATTATTGTCTTTTCCTCTCTCTCTCTCTCTCTCCCCTCCTCTCCTTCTGTGTTACAGTGTGAGGGCAACGCATGTCTGTTTTTCTGTCTGTGTGTGTGTGTGTGTGTGTGTGCGTGCGTGCGTGCGTGTGTTGCTGTCATTGTGATCATGTGTGCATGAGTGCAAACATGACAAGTGTGTGCATGTGCGAGGATGTCACATGACGTCCTTAATGACAATCTGTCTGTGATCTCACATTTCTCCCTTTAGCTTCTCCTGTTGATGAAGCGTGATGCTTTCCCTTTGTTGCCCTTAATGGAGGCTTAATGTCTCTACTCACAGATCAATATGACTTTATGAATTATTTGTTTCCCGGCTGTTTTCTTGTTCCTTTTATTTATTTATTTTTGTTAGTTAATAGGGGCTACACTTGCTCATTAGCATGCTGTCTTTATTAGCCAAGGCCACCAGTGTCTACTTCGGCTCACATGTGTGTCCTTGTGTCCATGCATGTGTGTGTGTGTGTGTGTGTGTGTGTGTGTGTGTGTGTGTGTGTGTGTACTTTAGGTGTTTTGTGTATAAGTCGCAGTGTAATTAATCTGCTTGCCCTCAGCTCTGATTAAGCTCAGATTTTTCCACACAGCTGAACACTCTCCACCTCCCCATCTTTTTTTTTCTGGCTTCTGCTCATCAACACGCTGCGAAATCCACAGTCAAATGGGATGGTTTTGTGTTTCTGTGTATCAAGAAATACAAAGAATGAGACAAAAAAACTGAGGGGAAGCATGTTTCATTTTTCAATAGAACAAGCTGTGAATTCATGATGATATTCTCATAATTGCCTCTTTGAACCGTGTGAGTATAGGGAAAGTGAAAAAAAGTAGCGTAATTCATTTTCCCTAACAGTTTATATAAAATTGTGTGTAAAATTAGCAAACGAAGGAGAAAAGGGGTTGGGGGGGGTGGGAAGCAATTCACATATGCATACTCAATAAAAAACAATAGAAATATAATTCCCCTATTTCATGGCTGTTGCCCTTTAGGTGATATGAAAAGTCAATACGCGCTATTGTACAGATATAATAAAAAGCTGCTTTGTGTGTGCGTGTGTGTGTGTGTGTGTGTGTGTGTGTACGTGTGTGTATGTCACACACACTCTCTCTCCTCTTCCCCTGGCGTAATCTTTAATAATTGTAGCCGTAATATTCTTGCAAACAGAGGAAAAGGTCAAGTCTGGGAGGTGAATAAGGGAGGAACGAGAAGAGGGGAAAAAGCAGAAACAACAGCAGAGTGATTGAGAGCGAGAGGAGAGGTAAACAAAGGTGACGAGAATGAGGGGAAAATGAAAAACGGGAGAAAAGTCAGCGTACTGTACGTTGCCATCTCTCGCCACTAGTCTCTGCTGTTGCATCAAGGATGAGTGATCCTCTCTGTCATCCGATTGGACACGGCACCCTTTTTTTCACCCTCTCCTGCCTTTTTATTTCTCTCTTTTCGTGAAAGCCCAAGGTCTCCCAGGCAGCGTTGAATTCGTGTTGAACTACACATACGGTGCTGTTCCAGCCCGCGTTGACAGCTGTATTGTTCCATTGCAGGGGGGGGGGGGGGGGGATCGCAACAACTGAGCTCCACTAACCATGCTTCCTATGGAGAACAAAGGTGACACTCTACTATGAAGCATGATGTGGAGCATCATGCATACAGTGTTGCATAATGTTTACAGTGCATTCGTTGTGTTCTCATAGTGGGACTCATAAGCAGGGATGGCGTGCAAGATTAAAGCACTTTAATTCATTTTTTCCTCACCTTTTTCAGACTTGCTAAAATGAAAGATGTATTTTCAGATCAATCCCTATTGACCATCATTTTGAATTTCAAAAGTGACTTTGTGAATCTAAATTTTGCCTTTTTTTTTGTGAGAATGTCATATTTGCAAAATCCCACATTAAAAATAGTCGATGCAGAGTCTGGCTTTGGCAGTGTTAAAGAACAGTTCTGAAATGGCAGAGTACAGCTGGAGGTTGATTCTTTGTATCAATCCCACCGCCATAGCCTTCATGCGCAATATTTACACAACTAGTTAATGGCTTACAACACATAGCATAATTTAGCTTGAAGTAGATACATTTTTTAGTGTTAGTTTGTCAGCAATTAATGTATATCTTCTATGAAGCATCTGTAGCAGATAAGTAATGTCTGACAACAATCAATTGCAATCCTATTCATAAAATTTAATTTACATGAAATGTGAACTATTTGTGTTACGTATGTTATATTCTTTAATTATATGATTATATTTGTTAGTTTGGTCAGTATTTATTTATTTATTTATTTATTCATTAACACTACACTCTTCATGCAAACTGAGCAGAATTCCCCCACTAATAAACATGGCATGCAGCTGAAAGCTACAGTATAAATCAAGTAAGTGGACCTTAAGTTAAGACTTGTTTGGAATGCATTCAAATCCATCCAAATGTGGTGATATGTATTTTTTAAACAATTGTATTAGCAAAAGATTAGCACTTCTTACTTCTTAAGAAAAAAACAAAACATTGAACAACTCATTGGATTACCTAAAAGTACATTTTCACTAAGCTAAAAACAAGGCTTTTTTGGAGAGTCATGATTTTTATGACCATGAATGCGTGAACAGTTTAAACATAGTTTTTTACACACTGTAAGGATTTGTTTGTGTGTAATCATGTTCGATTGCAGCTGTGTTTTTTTATGAAATCAGTCATTCATTAATTGTTTGAAGTTCTGTTAGGAACTTAAAACCATTGACAAACACATTAAGGTTGCTATGTTCGACATTTAGAGTCTGGGCTGGGATTGCCTGCACACGGCTCTCACCTCTGACATAACATGCAAACGTGGAGGTGGCTGAGCCGAAATGGCGGCGGGAAGCAGTGCTGACACGGCGCTGACAGCACTAACAATGCTTCTAATGGCAACAGTGGCAACGGAGATGACAGTGTAAACGGGGGTTCGCTCACACGTTCCAAGGTGAGCTCACGCCACCCAGCAACCATGGGTCAGGATGGCGTTATCAGCTGTAACCGCCGTATGAGCACCCGGTATGAGCACCGCTCACCCACGTACGCCCACCCCGAGTAGTGTACAGTGTGGAGCAGCATCAATTAGCTAGCCAGTGGGACATGAACACAAAGGGAGCTATATTAGTGTTCTGAATGTCGTATATAGCACCTTTGATAAACACATGCAATGTACATCTGCTTACAACTACTCACATTGTTAAGTGTAAGGGTAACCCTAACTCCTTAATCCTTACCCCCTAACCCTAACACCCTAACCCCCTAATCCTAACCCCCTAATCCTAGCACCCTAACTCTAAAACCCTAACCCCCTAACCCTAACCCCCTAACCCTAACCCCCTAATCCTAACCCCCTAACCCTAACACCCTAACTCCTAACTCCCTAACCCTAATGCCCTAACCCTAACACCCTAACCCGTACCCCCTAACCCTAACACCCTATCCATAACCCTAACCCCCTGACCCTAACACCCTATCCATAATCCTACCCCCTAACCCTAACACCCTATCCATAATCCTTACCCCCTAACCCTAACACCCTAACCCCCTAATCCTAACCCCCTAATCCTAACACCCTAACCCTAAAGCCCTAACCCTAACCCCCTAACCCTAACCCCCTAATCCTAACCCCCTAACCCTAACACCCTAACTCCTAACCCCTAACCCTAATGCCCTAACCCTAACACCCTAACCCGTACCCCTAACCTAACACCCTATCCATAACCCTAACCCCCTGACCCTAACACCCTATCCATAATCCTAACCCCCTAACCCTAACACCCTATCCATAATCCTAACCCCCTAACCCTAACAAATAAAAAAAAACTGAATTTCAACCCATCTCCACCCCCAAAGCAGAAAAACAGTCCACTAAATTCCTCCGATGTTCATTCTGGATCAAAGCTAAAAACTGACAAAAACAATCTTTGTGATAACATCATGTTGTCACAAAAAAACACATGAAATGCACTTTATCTTCAGTCTTACCTAAATCCAGCAACAGAAACTGCCATTTCAAAGAAAGACCATTAATCCAACCTGTTTCTATATAGTATTGTAATATAGTATCTACCACATATATATATATATATATATATATATATATATATTATATATATTATATATATATATATATATATATATAGTGTGATAGCACAGGCAAGCCAAATGTTCACAAGAACCGGATGGTGTTTCACAAAAACAATTGTGAATATACATACTCTCTCCAAAAAAATTCCTATCATCCCAACATTTATTTGAAGAGTACTGTAAGATTGACACAAACGTTTTGATAAATCAAATCCCCAAATGTGAATAGTTTTTTTTTTTTTCTCAGACATTGAGGATGATGGCTCTAAGACTCAGCTTTCTTTCCATTGTGTTGAGTTATTTCCCCACAGAGCAGCAGATAAATGGGTCATCACAGATTAGCAGCATGGATAAACTATATACGGGTACAGGAGTGGATATTCAGAAACACATAAACACAGTGTTCAATGAGTACTGCCAAAGGTAGTGCTTTTATATATTTTGGAAGGACAGGGTGATCTTGTTTTTAAGGAGCATTAATTTCATCTTATTTCGTAGAACTGGAGTCTGTCACGCGGATAGCACCCCCCTCTTGCTGAACTAACAGCATTTGGATGTCACAGACGCAAGATTCAACCCAGTTCCCCCTGATTATTATTTGGAACTCAGATCAAAGAAGGCAAAGAGAAGTTTGGATCACCTGTACCTGCACGTTTAGTCATTTAAAGGTTTGGCTTAAGAGGATCAACCGAGCTTTTTGACTCATGATCAGTACACCTGTTTGGAGCCATTCAGTTGACGTTAGTTGATAATGGTTTCATTCAACAGATGTGAATCTCAAAAAAACAAATTCTTTTCAAAGACATAAATCCCCCCCTTACAAAGGGCCTGTTTAGAAAGGCACGTCAAAGTTGTTTCAGTTCCTAACTAACATTACCAAGCTAATAAGAGTCATAAAAAAACAGGTTTTAAAGATCATTTTTGGGGCATATCTGCCACAGCTTAGATATAAAGGAGAGAGAGGGAAGACATGCAGGAAATTGCCGCAGGTTGGATATGAACCCTGGGCCTCTGTGTCAAGGAATACACCTCTACATTTGGGCGCATCCTCTACCAACTGGGCTACCCGGGCGCCCATTGCTGGGTCAGTACACTGTGAACTTAGATATGACAGAAAAATTAATTTCAAACCATTGCCTTAAAGAAATAATATGCAATATTTTGATATGAAAAAAATACAACAATGCAAACCCCAAAAAGACCCTGCCATCTGCCTGTAAGATCATTTTTATGGGGGGGCGGGCCTTTTAGGCCTTTATTATATAGGACAGCTGAAGATGTGCACGGGGCGAGAGAGGGGGAATGACATGCAGCCAAGGGTTCCAGGTCAGAGCTGAACCCGCGGCCGCCGCAACAAGGACCAGGCCCCCCCACATGGGGCGCACGCTCCACCAGGCGAGCCACCCTTGTACGCTGTAATTTTTCTTTAGTTGAACTGGCACACGTTATCAGAACAAAGCCCCGCATTCACACAAAATCCAACAATGCAACACTTTCCCAGTTCTCACGGATGGATGCATTTGTATTTTGGATCGAAACCTCCGTGAAACAATAAGGCAAAAACATGGATTTCTCTGATTCACCGCATTGTTCGGCACTCTCTCTCTTCATTTCCTCTCTAGCTCACTCGACCACCGCTGTGCTCTCTCTGTCTCTGGCTCGTTGAGTGAGGAACAGGGCCCGACTTTCAAGGAGATCCTACAGAAGCATGTGCAGTTCAGTCACTTAGTTCAATCAGTATATTGTGAGAGAACTGGCTATTTGACCCCACGCTTTCTTTTTTTTCTGCTAGCAACCAATGCTCCCTCAAGCTGGACTAAACTGGACCCAAGCAATTATGAATATCATAGAGATTACAAAATAATTCATAGAAGAAAAAAAATCACGTGTCTATATACTTCATTTTTTCAGATTAACTAAAAGATGAAATGGTCTTCTGCGGGTGGAAAAAATAACACTGATATATTATTCCTTGTGCTTCTCTTAGTTTACATGGACATGGCACATTTCTACATTCTCTTATAGCTCCTCACAGATATTAGTGTCACGTGACTCTGGTACGCAAACTTCCATAACAGACATACAGAGATGGACAGAATAACTAACTTCATTTCAAAGTGAACTTTTGTGGCGTGGAAAAGAAGAAAAGAAAAAAGGAATGTGCAAGGCAAATATCACACAGCGCTGATTCACTGTGTGACCAAACACTAAGCCCAAGTTGAGACTAATGAAGTCTTTAATTCGGTTATAGTTTATTAATGTCAGAGACACTCCCCCATTAATCATATTATAACGCCCCTGAGTGTGCGTGTGCTCGCACTAATGTGTGTATAGCTTGCGTGTGTGTGTGTGTGTGAACGTGTATCTCTTTGCGAGTGAGCTGGAGCATATGCCTGTGTGTTTCTATGGGTGCTTGCCTGTGTACATGCAAAATTGTGTCTGTGTGTGTGTCTGTGTGTGGAGAAAGTGAGACAAGTGTGTGGCTCTCCACCAGCAATAATATCGCATACATTTTAAAGGACCGTCATTATCGCCGTGGGTTACCCCGCGGCCCCCCATCACAAACCCCACAAACCATTTTCATTCCAAACTCATTAATATGCAAACTTATTCAAATGAGATTGTAATTAAGCATCTACTGAGTGAGAACCCTTTTCATGATAATTTATGATAAACTCCTCACCACCTTTGATTGAGATTGATTTTTGGCGCAGGCAAGACGACCTGAATACAAAGATACACCTGAGAGACCTGGAGGGAGAATAACACTTTTAAAACAGCAAACTTATTTCATGGCTGATTGTGCCACAATCATCTTGGAGGAGTAACAAAGATCTATTTGAATAATGCATTCCCACTGTGCTGGCGATGTGCTCCGCCTTAAAGAAAAAAGAAAAAAAAGAACTTGGGTATATCTGTTCCTGGCATCAAGGTGACAAAGTGGTGTGTGTGTGTGTGTGTATGTGTGTGTGTGTGTGTGGGGGGGGGGTGTCTGTGTGTGAGGTTTATAATGGAAGGTAAACCAAGCATAACTCTGTTTACCCAGCGTTTTATTGCAAGGCTTACAACCCTTTCTGACTGAAACTGACATTTTATAAAAAATATTATTAGTTTTATGTTCAAAAAGATGGTCTGCTGGCCTTATGGTGATCATTTCATTTTCCATAACTCCACTAGTTACATTTTCCTGTAACATTTCACATTGCGTGTGCAGGTAACAAAAGCCAACACAAAACTTGGGAGAAATCAGTGAATGATCATGAAATGGTTACATGCGTACATATTTACATACTTACATGGTTTAGCACATAGTTAAGGTACTCCAGTGATTTAGTGTTGCTCTACTATAAATATGGCAGACTCACAAGAGACACGTTTTTTTAAAAAGAATGGTCAAAATCAAAGCAGCAGAGGCTGAAGTATCATGACCTAATATTTACCATAATGCTATTTTTTCAAACTCCGTGAAACTGTATCCAGTTCATGGGGCATAACTACGTCATGTAATGTTCCAAATTCATGAATACTAAAGTAATGCGAAGGCAAGCTGCTGTTTACAGTGAAACTCTAAAAACCCACTGTACACTTCCAGATCGGCACCAAACTGCAGTTAGACAAGTTAGCGACTAGCTGGTGAACATAGTGGTGCATTTATGGTTAAGCAGAGAGATAAAACATAAACATAAGGCCTATAAGAGTGGGGATTGAGAGCTACACAAGGCCGCTAAATATGACTTGAGCTGTTAGTAACGCCAAGGCTGACTACAGGCACAAGATGGAAAGCAAACTTGAGGCTAATGACAGTAGAGGGACATGGGGGGGGGGGGGGGTCAGTGACGATCCTAAGCTGGCTGACAGTCTCAACGAGTTGTATTGTCGTTTTGACAGAACTCATGTTGATCAATCCATCAACACCCCCGGCCCTCCTTTTGTAACAGAGGTGGATGAGGTTGGGTTCCTACTATGAAAGCAGGTCTGTAGACAGACATGTAAAGTCAGTAACTCGCAGGTGAACACAGTGGAGTATTTACTATTTACTTAGGCATTTATACTTACCTTTTCACACAACTGGAGAAACGCTTTATGCTTATGCAACTTAAACAATAATCTACATTGTAGGGTACGTTTTTTTTCACATATTTCATATCAACGTCATTTTCTTGCTTATTTCACAGCTTTTTTCTAGACTATTTTCATATTTAAACCCCCCCCAAAAACCTTTAGTAAAACCCAGTCTATCGTCTGACATGAGATCCACGTTCTACCTCATTAAAAGTGCTCCTCGGAACGGTGTGCGACCCACATCAGGATCCTAGCCCACCGTTTGGGTGTTTTTTTTGGATGCAGATGGTAATCGCCTTGGTAATTAACACCGTGAGAACCAGTGGGGGATGAAGAGAAGGAAGGCATTGTTGTTGTTGTTTGAGGAACATCATCAAAGACAAAGGCAGTCTCCAGCAAATGATAGTTGTGTAATTGCCCTGCGGTACCTGAGAGCCATATGACTGTACTCTCCGAGCTAGTTAGGAGACCCAGGTGAGAGAACATTAGGGCTGGATCTCTGCATCCCCTGTAGTCCACACACACACACACACACACACACACACACACACACACACCACACACACACACACACACACACACACACACACACACGCACAAATTAGATAGAAACTTTGGTACCAACATCAGAGATGCTTTTGTATTTTCAAAAGTATATTGTTTATTGGGGTCAGCATGATTAAGGGGTGGGACTTGGGATGAAACAAAAGAAAAGTGAATTGCGCTTTGTTTGTGCAACTTACTCTAGTTAGCATAAAGAGTAAATCAATAACTACTTCTCTGGCAGCACGGTTCCTTTGTTGTCTTTCCTTCCCTTTTTTTATTTTCCGAGACAGGTTTGTGTGTAAAATAGGTATTGTTAGTGTGAAGAAGCTTCAGGTGTTCACAGTAACCCCAGTAAAGGTGAATTTGAGCACAGTTTTTTTTTAGATACTATATGTGTGCTAGTTCCATCTTAATATTTTAGTTTTTCCGCTTTACCTCCTTATGGTGATGTTCTCCATACCTTTTCAAACTCATTCATAAATTCCTACTTCACATATTTTTAAAGGAAAAGCTTTCCTTGAATGTTTAGTCTGTCTGGAGACACATGAGTTATGCCAACACGTTCTTTACTCATTGAACTTTCATATCTCATATATGAGTCTTGTATTACGTGCCTGCATATTTTGCATTTTGAAAGACCAAGTCAGGCTGTTGCATTCAAATCCCTGAGTGTTTTGGAAATGAGCAAGGTTGTATATGCTGATTAGGTAACAAACACATTTCCAACTGTGTAGTGTTGGAGCTCAAATCCTGCTCCGGTCTCAGGGTCCAGATAAATACACTCAGAAACTAAGATGTTGATGAATGATCATTTTTTCAATGGAATATTCCAGAGATAAGTCATGAAACTCAGCATGCAGCAGTCACATAGTTGTCTGACCCTCCTCCCTAAGTCTTACCCTCTTTATTTACTCCAGGGCCAAAGCTCATTAAACCTTGTGCCTGTTCTCCTTGTCCCCCCAGATAAGATGTGGCCTTCACCCCCACACTTCAACTGTCTCTCCCCTAGGCCATCCTGACCTGCTTTAGCAACAATAGTTACACTAAGAATTCAGTTAGTTACACAAGCAGTGTCCACTTCTCACATGTCATTAATAAAGTATTGGAACATTATAAGCATACATAATTATTCACGGTAAATATGTGGTTAATCATACTTCAATATATGGTTCAAACAAATACATTTCCAACAATAGCAAACTTCTTTCTTTCTAAAAAGTTACATACTTTCACTTTAAACTCAAATCTTGATTAACAAATTAAAAAGTGCATAAAAATATTGGACAGATAGTCTAGCTAGCTGTCTGGATCTACCCTGCAGAGATCTGAGGAGCAGGTAACCATAGTCCTCAGAAAACCACTCGAGTTTAAAATGTCAACACAAAGAAAGAGAAAGGTACCGGACATCCGGCCGAAAAGAACGTGATCCGGCGGAGTTTCCAGCAGCACCGGAGCAATCCCGATAGTGGAACGTCACGGATAAAGACTAGTCAGTCCCCAACTTTAGTCCGGACGGTGAAATCTGCTGGATGGATCGCCATGTACGTTGGATCCCCCCAGGGTGAATTGAAATAACTTTGGTGATTCCTCTTGCTTTACGTTTTGCGCCATCATTAGGTCAAAATTTCAATCTATCCAATATGTATCCAGTATATATAATATATATAGTAATATACATATAATATATATAATATTTCCAGTTTTTCTTTTACCAAAACTGATGACATTCCCTCTCACCTGTGTTTGTGTTTAGTACTAATTAGCAAATGGTAGCATGCTAACACAGTAAACTAAGATGGGTAAACATTATTCTGGCTAAGCATCAGCATATTAACATTGTCCCTGGGATCACGTTAGCATGCGAATGTTAGCATTTAGCTCAGTATAACCGTGCAGGCTTGACTCTCTTCTTCAGTTATATCGTCAGAGGAATCTGCCAGTTAAGCAACTCTGTATGCGTGAGTACTTTGCTGACTCAATTTCCAAGCTGAATTTGAATTTTGTCTTTGAGCTTTTGCATTGCACAGCCATTCATAATTTTAATTTAAACTTTAATTTGTTTATTAATCCCCAGTGGGGAAATTACAATTTACTCTTTGTACACACTTTTGTTAGTAATCACACACAGGCCTGAAATACACACACATGCTCAGGACCTATACATGCACTAATGGAGAGATGTCAGAGTGAGTGGGCTGCCAGCCGAACCAGCGCCCTAAGCGGTTGGGGGGGGGTTACGATGCCTTGCTCAAGAGCACCTGGCAGTGCCCAGGAGGTGAAGTGGCATCTCTCCAGCCACCGATCCACACTCCCTACTTTTTGGTCCGTTTGGAGACTTGAATCGGGGACCCTCCGGTTCCCAACCCAATAGTAGCCTACAATTGGTTTTACCAGGCATTAAGTGCATGAAAAGTCAAAACTAAATGTTACATCTGCATTATTTACATGTCTGTTAATATAACCTGGATAATAAAAGAACAACATAAAAAGGCCCATGCATATTTCAGTATTATCTACCAATGCATCTGTCTCACTTATCAGGTTAACAAAGTTGCTTGCTTTATTGGGTTAAGGACTGAAATTAACATTTTGTTAGCCCAACCAGCTTTGTGCTGAATTATATCTGAATCATGTCTTCTAAGACCCCCTGAGGAGCAATTAGAGCATGAACAATGACACATGGTTAAAATTACTTGAAGATGAAATTAGCCTGGCTGTGTGTTGTGTTCTTTACTGCTTGATTTACGGCACCTAAAATCCCTTAAGACCATAAAAAGGATAATGTTAATAAGCTTCTTGAAGGGACTTTCAAACACAAAAAAAACACATACAGACTTTTGTGTTTATTTTCCTTCAACAACTTTAAATTTTTCAAAATATGTAAAAACTGTGTCAGGAGATTTCCCTGTTAGCAGGTGCCTGGTTGCTTGAAACAAGTCAGCAGAAGGTTGGAACATATTTTAATCCTTCAAAATAGAGACATACATTTAGTAACTGCTCAGGGTATATTCTAATAACTTAGCAATTAAAGGTAGAAATTGTGCACCAATCTATAAATGCAAACACATTTGATTCAGCCCTCAGATTCGAAGATATCTATCCGCCTGAAATTCCTTTGAACTTTTACTAGAGTTTCAGGGTATCATATGTGGACACAGGCATTGAGGAAAATCTAGTAAGCGCCAGCCCTGAAAACCAAGTATACATGTTCAGCTATTTCTGCATTCACGACGAAGAAGACAATGTTTATGACCTCTTTCAAAGTGCAGTATTAATACATGAAATACTGCAAAAGTCAAAAAACACTGGGATTTTCTTCAGACTCATTACTTTTGCCAACTTCCAACTTTGACAGTACAAAGAAGGTACACGTTTCATATAAAAAATAAGTTGGACCCACATACAGGAGACAGGGGACAGCAGTCTAACTTAACCCTCATGTTTCCTATGTCAATGTTCTTTTTAACTACCCAATTGTAATTACCCAAAATAACATGATTTATTCCCCACAATGCTCTTTGGCAAGTACAAATCTCTACTTTCATTAATTTAAGGGTGTCTTATTCAATTTTATAGCATTTTAAAGCAAAGAAATTGAAGTGGTTTGGAAATAGTATTGAGTAAAAGTTGACATATTCCAGTCCGTGATTATCCATCAACATACATTCCTTTGATTTTAGTCAAAATAATTCCTAATTTCTGCTTTTCTAACTCAAACATTAGGTATAATTTCCTGTTAATGAGGTTTATTGACCATGAATTCCAAAAATAACTGTAAAACTAAAGTTAGAGTTAGTGTTATGTAGTTTTAAACATCAAAAAAAGTGACAAACATTGGAAAAAAGCGCCAAAAGTGTTGGAAAAAAAAAGGGACAAAAATGTGAGAAAAAGTTAAAAACATCGATAGAAAGCATCAACAAAAGTGTTCCATTTGTCAATTTTGACAGAAAGACAACACAAGGGTTGAAAGGTATTTACTGGAAACTAGTCAAAGGCAGTAATACAAATTAAGGAATGTTCTCTGCAGCTAAATCCACACCAGCAAGGCTCCAACCTTCCATGCACCTGATCCTGATCCATGCACAATTGATCATGTCCATTTTCTCTTCTCACATATTCCCATGTGGGCAGGGAAATGTAGACTAATGAAAAACGTTTGACAGGAGAGGTTCCTGTGGTTTTGTATCTTCCAATGTCCGAAGAGATAACTGATACATGGGATATGGGTGTTTAGCTGTTGGAGGGTACATGGCTACTGTCATGATAGATTGAGCCTGTGAATGGAAAATGATCCCAATGCTGCAATGGAGATTACAGAAGAGTTTTGTTTCTATTTTACTATGGGATTTGTCAGTTAAGCAGTTATGAGGATTGTGCATGCTTTTGTTGTATCTATATCATGGATGTAAAAAAATAATTTGATCCCGGACTCACCTATTCATTTGAATCCTGGTGGTTCACCTATTTCAAATGCTTAAAAAAAGAACACATTAGCTTATGTTTCCAAGAAACTGCCAGTCCATCCCATTCATTTTACACTCCCACATGATAAATCACTGCAGAAAGATTGTTTCACCTCAAACCCGCTTGCAATAACCACTCAGAAGAACATAAAATAAACACCGCGCAGCTGTTGTTTTGTATGTTTTAAATGTGTCTTTTAATGAGCCATGTTGAAAGGAGAAATTCTGTCACTGCTTTGGGACAGACAGTACAGTTAGCTATCTAAATTAGACAAGAACATAACACACAAAATAAGTGTGTCTGGGCTCTGGGAAAGTTTTGTGTCGACACATTTTGTCAATCCTAATGGAAGACAAGGGGAAAATGCTTTGTTGGTTTTGTCGGAGTTTTTTGTTACAGTACTATGGTTGATAGTAGCAGAGGTGGGTAGAGTAGAAAAATATTTTACTCAAGAGAAAGTACTGTTACTTCAGAATAATATGAATCAAGTAAAAGTAAAAGTAGTCATCCAAATAATTACTTGAGTAAGAGTAAAAAAGTACTTGATGAAAAAGACAAAGATCCACCTCTCCACAGCAGAAACTAAAACTACCGCTACGTCTCCTCAGGTTAGATGTTGACTTGTTGAACGCTCACATGTCCGTTTGTTTTGGTCGACACTGAAGACGCCGCATAACGTAGCTGCTGTTTCCACTTTTCCTAAAAGGTAACCATGCTTTCACTATGAGGCGGGGGTGTTCCCCCACGTCTGTGTTGCCTTGGCGACATTCTTTGTTTTGCTACGACTGTAAGCTAACACGTCCCGCCCATAGATATATACAGTCTATGGTCCCGCCGCTGAGATGGAGTATGGTCACGTGACTGCACAACGCCGTTTGATTGGTGGAACACAGTCGCGTGGTAGAGCCTTCAGCGGAAGACTCTCTCTCTGTCAAAACAAAACATTAAAATGAGACGTACGCTGGGGTAAAACCAATGACGCGTAGAATACCAAAGAGGTAAAAAGAAAAATAACGAGCTCCTTGTAGCCTAATGTAGCGGAGTAAGAGTACAGTTTCTTCTTCACTAATCTACTCAAGTACAAGTAAAAGTATAGTGATTTAAAACTACTCCTGGAAGTACAATTTTTTCAAAAACTTACTCAAGTAAATGTAACGGAGTAAATGTAACTCGTTACTACCCACCTCTGGATAGTAGTGATGTCCATGAAGTTTTGCGAATTTCTTTTCTTTCTAAGCCCAATAGATGGCGTTCTCTGTTCAATAAAGGGTTGAAAGCACCTCAGCGCCATCTAGTGGGGTAAAAAAATGAAACTAATGGTTCAAGAAGCTTCATTTGGAAATCACTAGGTAGTAGCTATAATCTTTGCTTGTCAAGTTGTCTAATTACAGTACATATGTAGTTTACAACGATATCTGTGGCAGATTTACCACAACTTAGGGAAATAGCTCAAAAAACGTTGTAAGCACATAAAATAAGCTAATAATATGCTCCCCCTTGGCCTAATGGGAGGTTACTACTGTAGCTGGAAAGTTAGATTAGATAATTAATAATGAATAAATTCATTTACAATTTTTGCTTTTGTGTCTTTGATTTTTGAATATGAAATAAAAAGGCAACAACAACCACATCCATGCTGCCTTGGCATGTTCATCCTGCTGGTGGTCACATACTCCACATCGTACCTCCTAGCAGTGGTTGTCAAAGAGTGGTCTGTGTATTAATTGTTGGTAAAATATGATGTTTTTAATTTGAAATTCAAAAACAATCTGCCAGCATCCCCTAAGCCTAACATTGAGGAACATATATGTGTTTTTCCTGGTTGTGAAATCAACTGTAAATGTAAATATTATAATTTGAATTGAGTATTATTTCTGTGTTGTCGGATTGCAGCAATGAACGCTGCCTCCGATTTAAGTCACAAACGATCAGCGTAACATTTGAATGAAATCAGGAGGAATAAAGTTCACCGTTACTGTCAACTGACAAGAAAGAGAATGGCTTGAGGCAGACATTTCCTTCCTGTTATCCCAACATAAGCAGCACCATTTTCCCCCCCATTGAGGATGAGTTCAGACTGCCTTCATCGGCCGTCCGACGTTGCAGTTAAAGCGCAGGTCTTACTATTCTTTTTGAATGGGGGTAGTGTGTTTAGGCCGCGTTTGGGGTTACCGCAGGGGGGGGGGGGGACACTCAAAAAACAAAGCGGACCTGCAGTGAAAAGTTGAGGCCGACTCCACTTTTGGAGAAACACAACCCCACGTCATGCGGTGGCCAATCATGTCACCCGCGATCAGACTTGACGGTGGGTTTTGAGCCCTGGTTAAAGGCGGTGTGAGAATCCCCAACATTAAACAGGAAACATCACTGCCTCCATTCCTGCCACAAGAAGGAAAACAACTAAACACAAGCACTGAAGAACAAACAAAGGACTCGCTATGTCTTGCTCGTCTCTTTTCTTTCCCTAAAAAAAAAAAAAGCTGCCTTCAGATGAACAGAAAACAATCTGACAGAAAACCGTGGCTTTATTGTGAAAAACAAAGTCTACTTCTGCTTTGTTGGGGGGTTCGAACACAACAGGGCGTCACACAAATGGACAGTTTTGTTGACACTCCACCCTGCAAAAAAATTGCCAGATTCCGTTTCTTGGCCTGAATGCACCGTCAGACGGCAACAGAGACAATGAATGACAATGTAATTTCTCCATTTTTCTGTCGTTTCTACAATACTGTTGAAGTAGAAGAATATTTCGGCAGTTAGGTGGTCCGTGAGATTATTTTTATTGGGTTTATTTAAGTGGTCCTTGGTCTGAACAAGTTTGAGACACACTGCATGACTAGCTGGCCCTCCCCAGATTCAACTGGGATCTATTGGTCAGTGTATTGATCAGCTGATCTGTCAGGCCAACAACATTGATCTGATATCTAGTCCAGTCTGAGGGGTCCACCTCTGAAATGATGGATATGATGCATTATGATTTTATTGCAGAATTGATCCATACTGGTTGTTTATGACAAGCCTCTAAGCTGAATTGACTCCAATGCAACATTTTGATTGATCTTTACATATTACTATGACTACTACTACCAATAGAACATAAAACTGTCAAATAATTGATTTAGATCTAGCTTCCGTCCAAATGGTATTAAAAAGCCATGTATTTTCAAACCTTCTTCTATACACTCTCAGCACTACTTAATGTGTTTTTGTGGCCCACCAGAGGAAAAACTCACAGGCGCTTAAACAGTTGAATTCATTGGGAGGAAGCTGCTGAGTGGACGCAGATTAACAGAAATGAACAGACGTAGCACTGTAATGCAAATCCAGTGCTACGGCATCTTTGTTCAGCCTCTTCAATGCAATGGTTGCATAAAACAAAGCAAATTACAGTTAAACAGCTACATGTGTCCAATTTCCACTTGCTGGGCCACATCAAGTAAGGACTAAATGATGTTTGGTTTGGGGATGTTTGCTTTACATATCAATCTAGCCCCAGGCCTGGAAGCCATTAAGGCCTAATCTGAATCCTGGTCAGTGCTTGCTTCCTGGAGCAGAAAGTATGGTTTTATTGGCATCAAATCACACACAGCATTGAGAACGCACGCACACGCACATGCACGCACGCACACATAGATGATGGCATAGACTCAACCCACGTCCAATAATGGCGAAACAGCATCTCATTACTGGCCATTAGATTTATATTACTTTCATTTGAACTGGCAATACATCTCATTTTCATAAATGGTACAAAGTCACAACATGAAATAGTGACACAGCTGCATGATGGGAGCTGAGCGACAAGGCCAGGAACAAATGATTCATAAAATGAAAATTGAAAATGTCGTTCATGATTCGAGGGCAGGATGTCCATAATTACTGACAAAATGTAAACGCTCACCAACGCGCTGGCATGTATGACTCTTGTAGGTAATTAAGCATACCTTTAGAGGGACTTTTGTCTTTTTCAATGTTACTGGAGCCAACACGTTTATTTCTGAGTGTATGAGTGAGCGAAATGGTGGAAATGGAAACGAGGGCATGGAGAGTAAATCCCCCTCCATCTCTTTGGCACAACGTCCATACTGAGTATCTCTCGCTGATGGACACAGCACATTAACTGGCTCATTATCAGCCTCCCACCATATGGACTCCGGCCGGTGTGGGTCAGAGCCGTGGGCGCCCCATCTTGTGGCCCCCTAATTAGGACAATTATGCTATCTCCATCACGAGGGCCAGTTACACAAAATGGTGTCGCGCCCTCGCCGAGATTGGTGTCACCGAAGCCCAGACTAAGAGAAGTGGCGAGAGGAAACCGCAGTGTCGTTTGGCGGGCGCCGCCGAGCTCACGGAGCAATTACCGCAGGTGAGAGGTGGCAGAGTCGGAAGGGGAGGGGAAGAGAGAGGTAGGGGGCAAGTGAAAAGAGAGCAGAGAGAAAGTGGTAGAGATGGAGGGAGGCAAGGGTTAAAACCTGGACCACAGTGAGAGGTTACAGTATCAATGAAGTTAACCTCGGTGACCCTTGGATCGATTGGGTGCGAGGCTGTACAGTGGTACCCTACTGGACAAGGACAACGACTTTATTGAGTCATTTAACCTTCTATTGGTCCCACTGAAGTTAAGAGTGTCTTTTAGTGGAGAACTGTTTAAAGGAATAGTTCAACATTTCAGTAACACCGCGGACAAAAAAATCTGGATTGGTTATCCAAAGTTCAAATTACACCTTTAAACAACTCTAAAGATCACTAATTAACACTTATCTCTCCATTTTCCTAACGGTAGACTGCCCAGGACATGTATGCACATGACAACTCGCATGCTTTGAGCATGCACCGAGACTTTTACGCTCACTGCATTGTTCGTTGCAGTTTTCAACGCAGGGAGCCATGTAAAGAAAATATTCTGAGCATAAGCCAGAAAAAGTAGAAAAGAAGTAGAGAGTGGGCGTAAAGGAAAGCAGGCACCAAAACATACTTTTTAAGTCTACAATTAGACGTGTGGTCTTCTGTAGCTTTAATCCTTGGGTTGAGGCAAATATTAGGTTAATATAAAACATTTTAGGTTTTGCTAGCTCATCCAAAAAGTGAGGCGACTTCCCAACGCACATCAGGCACACAACAGGGCGCCCCCCGGGTGACATACAGAGTTTTTAGATTGTCCCCGGTGGACACAGGTGCAGCTGTCATGGGCAGTGTGAGAACAAAAGTGTTTTTTTAACATTAAAGCAAGTAAACATAGTCTAGTAGAAACATAAAAATACACATAAACCTGAAAAAGATGCACACTATCAGAATCAGAAATACTTTATTGATCCCCGAAGGGAAACTCTGTTACAATTGCTCAGATATCAGAAATATAAATAAAGAAATATAAGGAGTGTGGATATTTACATAGTTAAAGGAAAGGTCACCTTTAAATGCTTTCTACGATAGGAAGAATAAGAAACAGGTTCAAAGGGGAAGCAAAATAGCACACAGGTTCAAATCTGTCAGGTTTCCTGGGAAGACAAAAAAACTCTTGCAGGTCTGTGTTGCTGGGAACATTTAAAAAAAAAAAAGGTATTAATTAACACCACACTGAAATGGTGATGTACACGTTTGTAAAAAGATATTAGGGAAGGAATATGCAATTAAAAGCATTCTTGGGCCAATTAGATATAAGCTCAGTTAATAGCAGGTATTCAGACACTGTAGGCTCTATGGTGCAATAATTAGGCCACATTCATTTTAAGTGTTGTTCCATTGATCTTCAGACAAACATCACACATGACTTAGAGCTCATCTTCAATCCAAAGCAGACCCACTTTTCCCCCAGATTTATCTTGTGACTACCTGATGTTCAACCAGTGATGTTTTTATTTTCTTTCCTTTTATAGCAGAATCCTTGAGTCTTAAATTAGGCCCTGAGGGTGCCTCCAGATCGATAGGCTCACTGCAGGTGCACGCCGACAGAAACAACAAGACAAAAGCATTTTCCCTCTCCTTTCATCGGCGTAAAACAGGCTTGATTGGGAGCCATGAGTGGAAAGAAAAGTGCGAGTTTGCGTCCACCACCGGTTCCCGCGTTGCATTTGTTCCTGCAGCCTGTGTTCATTAGCCAGGCGTGGTATTGACCATGTTGTACAGCAAAACGGAGATCAAGCTGGGTTACAACAGGGACGCCTGTATTCCCGAAAACAAACTGTTATTGATTTGTGTGAGTAAGTTGAATAAGCAGTGTACAAGAGGCTGCTTTGAAGGCCCAATCCCATGTCAGAATCCAGCAGCCCCTCTGCTTCCATTTTACTGCATGTTACTGCTAACACCGGTTGCCCTCATTGACTATTTGGAGTATTTATGCATAGGTGGAGTCCACTTTAGTACTGAGTGTAAAACGGGCGTACTAGGATCTTTGTGAAGCTAGAATGTGTATGACACCATGGAGGTTGCCTGATAGCTTTATTTACAAGGCGGAAACACAGGAGGATATCTTTTTAAACTGAAATTACCTACATCAATATCAATACAATTTACCCATTTTAGCACCAAAATGTGAGAAATGCACTCTTGAGAGAATGTTAAGTCCTCCATGGTCTGACTTTGCCAGATTTATCTCCACAGCGCTGTGGAGTAAGATCTGGTTACACCACAGATACATTCTGGGATAGGAGTGGAAAAAAATTGCTTGGGGTTGTTTGCATTTCTTTAAACCAATCACAATCATCTAGGGCAGCGCTAATCTCCGGACGCAGCGGCGGGGGCTCTGCAAAATAAAATAAATAAAAAATTGCTCCGCGTAAAAAAAAAAAAATGCCACATACAATATCAAAAGAAGTTAACTGTTCACACAATACAGTAACAAAAGCTATCTAAATTAGCTGGATACATGGTTAAACCCATAGGTGTAATGTACAGGGGATGGGGGGGTTACAACAAGTTGTAACATGTTTTTTCCGCTGTTTGTGACGTTCATGCTGCTTTGATAACGTTTTTGTAGCTTTTTTGAATTTTTGTCTTTTTCAAAATTGTTGACACTTTTTTCGACTTCATTTTTTATGTTTTAAGTTGTTGTTGCTTTTTCCAACATTTTTGTTTTGTTTTTGTGCTTTCTTCGATGCATGCATACATCCCTGGACGTCCCTAGATAGTCGGAGCTCTCTCAGCGTGATTTGTTGTCCTGTGGAGGCTCCACGCAGAGCTTTTGCCGTAGCCTACGTAAGAGGCCTGAAGTTTACACTTGTGCATTGGTGTGTGCTTTGATCTCTTTAAGAGAGTGTGTGTGTGTGTGTGTGTGTGTGGGGAGTGTGTGGTAGAGGGAGTGAGAGAGTGACGGTGATAGTTTCAGAGCGAGTGGCGACTCTAGAGTCATAGTGAGAGAAACAACGTGTCTCCTCTGGGCTTTCGGACCACGGTGGGAAATTCGTAGCAGGAGAAGTTAACCCTCTCCTGGATTTCATGTTGTTTACAGAGAAGGAGGACTAGGAAATGAGTCGTGTAGTTACATTTTTATGAACATAACCACGCCAGAGATTTAACGCAGAAGCATAAATCATGCTTTAGTCCTCTGAAATTGCAGTTAGACCATTTTAAGAAGTTACAACTTAGACCAATGGATTTATTGGATTTATATGTATTATCAATGACAGGGAAATGTAATCAATAATGAGGCATTATTACTGATTCATTAAATTAATTAATACACTTTTATGCAGGGACAAACTTCATAATGCAAGTGAAGGACACAGCTTACCTGAAACCAGTAAATGTATTAAGAGAATAAAATGACAGAATAATAAAATCAGTCTCTGCAGCTTAGTTGATATTCTAAATTGATAAATTGATATTGATAAATTGGGTTATGTGAGATTTTTTTTAAATAGTTTATTGATACTTGGTTGACATATTTATTTTAAGACAGGTTCATTGTAACAGGTTAAATCACTATTGCGCCTTTATGCTCTTAGCTGCAGAACAGAAGCCAATTCCATCCCTTAACACAACTCTGTCACATCGTGTTCTGTTTAGATGATTTTACAAATTACTACAGATTAAATAGCATGCAAGAAGAAAGTAACGTCACTAGTATCTAAATGACAAAGTAAGATTTAATCACCAAACAGCAGTTTGACAGACTTAGAAAGACTTTATTGTCATACCCTTTCTTTCCTATCCAACATTTGTTTTCAACTTTTTTTGTTTGCTTTTGACTCCTTCCATTATTGTGTGACAGTTTGACACTGGCCTAAAATGTCCAACCTGAGGGGGATTTTCTTTTTTTATTTAAATGATTGTATGTGACAACATTTTACAAGAACAATGCAAAAAGAGTGCAGTAAGTCAGAGAAAAAAAAAATATATTTTGTGTAAAATATATTTTTTTTCTATCTTATGACCCCTTAAATGTATTTAGTGATTCTCTTGGGCTCATACAATTTAAACTTTATTTTTCTAATTGATGATTTTCAAAACTATTGATTCACATCCTTTTGTTTCTAGTCTTTATACCATGTTGATGACGTTTATTTTTAAACATGGATGATACAAAATAGTGAAGAGTGTTTAATAGGTTGTGTTTAATGTTTAATGTTATGTCATGTACAGCCAGTTGAGTTATCTTCGTAAATGAATACTAGTACATATTCCAGCCTCTACTGCTTTCCTATTGGCTATTAGGTTGTTGAGAAACTTCGTCTTGCATGCCATTGGCTGTGCGTGTTAGCGGGAGGGACAACTTTCAGGAAGTTATCAGATTTAGTTTCTGTTTCCCACCGGGCCATCAATAAACAGTTGTTGAAAGAAGGCTAGCTAGACATTTCAAGAAGTCATTCGTTATAACTTATTGATAATGACAGGATATCGATACATATGTCTACTCACAAGGCTCAACTGACGACCTACGTACCGTTACGGCTTGGTTTCCCTCCGGAGGTTGGTTCACATTAGCATAACGGTAAGTCTGCTTCTTACTAGCTAACTAAACTTTAGCTGCTAACTAAATAGTTAACTCCAGTCTTAGCTAGCTACATTGTCTTGTCTACATTGTCATTCTTTTGACATCTTGTCTTTCGTGTAACTATATTAAAGTAACGTTAATATTACTACAACACTAGTTCCATTTGAATAGACAAGAGGCATTCCATTAGTGCTGCTATAGATACTGGATATCGTGTTGTATGTAGCTAGGTCTGGGCAATATATTAATGTTATATCAAAATCGATAAATGAGGCTAGATATCGTCGAAAAGTTTGGATGTCGTAATGTCATGATAGGGCAGTGTCATGCACAGCGTATTGCGTTACTAACCTCCTTGTCGGTACACGATCCGTCCTGCGCATGCGCGGATGGAAATTATGATGTACGAGGATTTACAGCACGATCTGTTCACAGTAGCGGTCTGCTACTAGTAGTGGCAGCGTTAAGCTCCACCGGAAAGCTAACGTTAGTTGGCTGAGACAGCATGTAAAAGACCCTCAGAAGAAAAATTTAATATATATATATATATATATATATATATATATATATATATATATATATATATATATATATATATATGTGACGCCCAGCAATGTGTGGTCACATAATGTATTTTATTTTGGATGTTTTGCATAGTAAGTATATGATGTATATTGTTTTATGAGAGCCTCAGTTTTTACGTTTGGTGTAAATTTATTTTGTAAGTTTTATACCAAAGTTCACCACAAGGGGGCCGCGCCTCCCAGTGAGACGGCATATTGTGATTCTAGCCTCTCGTCTTCAGTCTGGCAGAAGCGAGAGAAGGAAACACACTACATGTTGCCGGTCTCATCATTTCCTGTTCTTTTCAGGTTAGTTGCAGATAAAACACACATTTGTGGCCGAAATAAGGTCAACACTTGATAGAAATGCTTTTCCGTGTTTGAAACTGGGGAAAGAGTGTAATTATGAGTTGTTTAGAGAAACACAAAGTAACGTGGTCGGAATGCTAACGCTAAAGCCAGTAAGCTAGCTGCACTCCCTGAACGTGTCACAGTGGGTATATTGTCCCGTTTTGAGGCTCCTATGTTATTTCAAGTAATGTTAAATGCTGTTCAAGCAAGTGTGTATTTGAAAGACTATGAAGATGTATTGAGTTAACTGTTATCTGTGTAATATCTCACGCCAGCTGTATCATTTTGTTAATATAATTAACAGCATTCTGCTAATCTGTTAGCGCCCAGCCTGCGAGGTAGGAATCATAGTGGCAACAAGTAACGTTGCAGTTATTTAGCTTAGTATAGCTATCAAAGCTGTAAGCAGGAGACAAGAGAAAAACTGAGTTTGAGTTATGTGGTGATGATACTAACTTAAAGATGTTCTGTTGAGAAGAATTGTGAAATTGAGAATACATGGAGAAGACATGTTTATGTGAAAAATAAAGTCTGGCAGAAGCGAGAGAAGGAAACACACTACATGTTGCCGGTCTCATCATTTTCCTGTTCTTTTCAGAACAACATTTTAATCTGACCACAGGCCTCACGCCCGGGGCCTGTTACAGATTCTTGGGGGCTCGTGCCGGGATTGGCTCTTCATGCTCTGAGACGCTGATCCTTAAACCGTGATTGAGAGGCTGAGCTGGTGGTGCAGTGCCTAGTGCTGGAGGTGAGCAGCTGCTGTCCATGAGAAGTGCAACCCATTGAGAGGAGGTGTAGCTGAAGCTGGTGCTGAGGGACCTGCTGTAAAGGACTGGAGAAGACGTTGTGATGGCCGACAAGGAGAGGAAGAGCCTGTTGTGGGACATCAGGAAGAGCCTGCTTTTACTGTCGCCTAATGAACTTTTCCAGATCGCTACTAATGTGGGCCCAGTTCCAGACAAGGATTCATCAGAGCTTTCTAGTGAGGATGCAGAGGGGTGCTTTGAATACATCCATGCTCGAATGTACAGTAAGAACCTTTTAGACACTGAGGACAGAGGGTTGGGGGAATTGTTAGCACTAAAAGATGAGGTGGACGAGATTGTACAGTCTCGGGGTGTTACCGTTCCTCCTGTCGAGTTAGCCCATCCAGCCACAGCTAATGAACCATTGATTGAACCAGTAAGTGTAACCACTACTGCCACCGTGAACACACAGCCAGTCATTGACACAACCAATGCTGCTACACTTAGCAATGCTAATGTGTTACCAGAAAATGTACAGCAAATGCTTTTGAACTATGATGATTTGAGTAAGAAACTCCTCCAGTTTGTGAATATGCCCACACCACAGGCCACAGCACAACCTAAAATTGCACAACCTTTTCCAGTGAACAGTGCACCACTACACAGTAGAACACAGCCAGATGCTGCCATATACCAGCCACCAGAAAAGGGGTTGTCCCTAAAAGATCTCCCCTACATTCAGCGCCGTGAATTTAAGGTACAGGGAGGCCAAATTGGGGATCACTCATCTGATATTAGTTACAACAGTGTGTGTAGGCAGATGGAAGAGGGAGTCAAAGATAACTTCACTGATTCAGAGGTAGTGAGAGGTGTGCTCAGGATCATAAAACCAGGGGATTTCAAGGACATGCTTGTTAATAAGGAAGATATGACGGTAGCCGAGCTCAGGGGCTTTTTGCAGTCACACTTGGGGGAAAGAAATAGCACAGAACTATTTCAAGAGCTAATGTGCGCAAAACAAAGCGAGCATGAGACCCCTCAGCAATTCCTCTATCGGGCTATTGGACTGAAGCAAAGAATCCTGTTCTCATCAAAACAAACGGAAGCTGGGATTAAGTACAGCCCAGACACAGTCCAAGATGTCTTTCTGCACACCGTATATCAAGGGATAGGACACAAACACAATGACATCCGCAGGGAGTTGAAACCCTTACTTTCAGATCACACGGTGACAGATGAGACAATCTTGAAGCACGTCATGAAAATCACAAGTGATGAAAGTGAAAGACAGCGTAGGTTGGGCCCTACACAACGCCAGAAACATGCCGCTGCACACAGTGCTCAAGTTGAGAATGGAATCGTGGAACAGCCACAGGTAAAGAAAGGAACTGTGGAGCAGAAAGCCAAAACAGATACAGTGCAACAGCTCACAGAGAAAATAGATGTGCTCACCAAGCTAGTAGACACCCTTGCAGAAAAAGTACAGAGAGACCAAACCTGTCACTGTTCACCTACAAAAACCCAAATTACCAAAAAAGAGAGATCCTATGGTTGTCCAAGGTGTGTAGAGCAGGGTTTGCGGGACTGTAGACACTGTTTTCTTTGCGGCGAAGAGGGCCACAGAGCTAGAGGTTGTCTAAAACACCATAGGCATCAGGGAAACGCCAACCGGTTGCTGAGGGGGGACAGACAGTAACCGGAGCCCTTCCCACGTCCCACTTGACAGGTGCAGAAGCAGGGTTAGACGTCAGCCAGTGGATCAGCATGAATAAGCTAGACACAACCACTGAGACAGCTAAGGTAAAAAAAAAACGTAATAGTAAGAAAACTACTGTTACTGTGCAAGACTCCGCAGCTTCCAGCAATGTACAAATTGCCAAACTAATAGGTAGAAAAGCTTTAACTAAGTGTATCCTTAATGGTCTAGCAGTTAATGTGCTAGTAGACACTGGAGCTCAAGTCAGCATGATAGATAGGCCCTGGAAGGACAAATACTTACCTGACCTTGACATGCGCCCTCTTTCGGAGCTCATTGACCTATTGAAAGACAAAAGGAAGTTGGAAGTGTACGCGGTAAATGGAGAAGTCATTCCCTTTGATGGTTGGGTCATCATCACTGTGAACTTGCCTGGTAATGAGGACCCTGACTTATCAATTAATGTACCCTTCCTGGTGAGTTCATTATCACTTGAAATGCCACTGATAGGCTTTAATGTAGTGGAAGTGGTAATCCAGGGAAAACCAGAGAAATTAGGCCCCACTTTAACCCAACTGCTAGGTGGAGCCATGTCCATTCCTGATGAGACAGCACAGACTATTGTACACTTTGTACAAACGAGAAAAACAGTCGCACAACAGGGACGCTTAAGAATAGGGCAGAAAGAGAGAATAATCCCTGCGGGTAGTGTAACCTGGGTGAAGTGTAGAGTGCCTCCTCAGCTTGACCCCTCTGACTCATTAGTATTGTTTGAACCAGAGGAAAGTTGCGTACAGCTACAGCAACTAGACATAGGTGAGGGCTTGCTTGAGATTCAGAATGAGACGAACCCCTACGTAGCTGTGCCTCTAGGGAACCCTACAAAACATGACATCATCCTGCCTAGAAAATCCCCACTTGGCAGTATTCAGCCAATCAAAAAAATAGTTGAAACTGACTTGCCTGATAAAGAAGGAGTGACGGTTCAGGGTATCATGACTACCCCATCTGACTCAGCCAGAATACCCACACGGTGGCAACCACCAGTTGATGTAAGTCACCTCAACGAGGAGCAACAACAGACTGTAAGAGAAATGCTGTATGAAGAGTCGCCTGCTTTCGCCAGAGATGCTGATGATATTGGCTGTATTCCAAGTTTACACATGTCAATAACCCTCAGAGATGACATTCCGGTACAGAAAGCCTACTCTTCTATTCCAAAACCACTTTTCGCGGAAGTAAAGGAGTACATCCAAGACCTCTTAGCAAAAGGATGGATCATCAAGTCGAAGTCCCCTTACGCAGCCCCTGTTGTGTGCGTCCGAAAAAAGGACGGCTCGCTGCGCCTTTGTATTGACTATCGATTGTTGAACCAGAAGACTATCCCTGACAGACACCCACTACCTCGGATCCAAGATCTGACCGACACTCTGGGGGACACTCTTGGTTCAGTATCCTTGATCAGGGTAAGGCGTACCACCAAGGGTTCATGGCAGAAGGCTCAAGACACGTCACAGCATTTGTAACTCCCTGGGGTTTATACGAGTGGGTACGGATACCCTTTGGCCTCTCCAATGCCCCTGCAGCTTTTCAAAGGAGTATGGAAGAGATGCTGGACTCACTCAGAGACGAATGCTGTATCCCCTATCTGGATGACATCCTGTGTTATTCAAAAACCTTCGAGGAGCATGTCGAGGGAGTCCGCAAAGTCCTGAGAGCACTTCAAAAACATGGCGTAAAGTTAAGACCTGAAAAATGTGAACTGTTTCGCCGACAGGTGAGGTACGTTGGTCGGATTGTCTCAGCAGAAGGGGTGCACATCGACCCAAAGGATTTGGAAGCGGTTCAGTTGCTCAAGAAAAAAAAAGCAGAGACAGTTGGTGATGTGAGACAACTTTTGGGCTTTCTCAGCTACTATCGCAGTTACATCCAGGATTTCTCACGCATTGCGCAACCTGTGTATGAGCTGCTCAAAATTCAAAACAGTGCATCAACAAGGCAGCCGCACCAAGTAAAGACCAAGGGCCCTCAGCTGTCCTCCAAGACTCCTGTGGAGTGGACTAGTGAACACCAGAGAGTACTGGAGCTCCTCATCGACAGGCTCACCAATCCTCCAGTTTTGGCTTACCCAGACTTCAGCCTACCATTCTTGCTCCACACAGACGCCTCCGAACAGGGTCTTGGCGCTGTACTCTACCAACATCAAGATGGTAAACTGAGAGTCATAGGTTACGGTTCCAGAACGCTGACCCCGGCTGAAAAGAACTACCGTCTGCACAGTGGGAAATTGGAGTTTTTGGCACTTAAATGGGCAGTGTGTGAAAAGTTTAGAGACTATCTGTTCTATGCCCCACACTTTACCATTTACACCGATAACAATCCACTTACTTATGTCATGAGTACTGCCAAGCTCAATGCAGTTGGACATCGGTGGGTTGGAGAGTTGGCTGACTTCAGGTTCGAGATAAAGTACAGACCCGGAAAGATGAATACTGATGCTGACACGTTGTCTCGTGTGCCCCTCGACATCAACAAGTATGTGATAGAATGTACTGAGGAGTTGTCGCAGGAAGTGGTGGAAGCCACCTGGAATGGGACTAAAGCAGCTCAGGAACAGGATGTAGCGTGGGTTGCTGCACTCTCTCTCACCACAAACGTCAACAACGAACCCCCGGCACCTCTCCCAGCCATCAGTAGTGAGGAGATGGCCAAAGCTCAAAGGGAAGACCAAGCACTCGGAGAGATCATTAAACTAAAGGAGACCAACGCAGTACTAACAAGTGACACACGACTAACCGTGAATAAAGCAGCAAGGAAACTCCTTCATGAATGGAGCAAATTGCACTTAAGAAAGGGACTTCTTTACAGACAGACCAGTGAAAGACAGCAAGTAGTCCTCCCGGCCGTATACAAACCCCTGGTGTTAAAGTGTCTCCACGACGATATGGGACACATCGGTACAGAGAGAGTATTGTCCCTAGCTAGAGAAAGGTTTTACTGGCCATATATGAAGAAAGAAGTAGAGGAATATGTCACGAGAAGATGTCCGTGCATAAAACAAAAGAAACCAACAGTACATGTTCGCGCTCCAATGGGCACCATCACTTCAAACTCACCATTGGACCTTGTGTGCATAGACTACCTGCACCTGGAACCCAGTCGAGGTGGATATGAGTATATCCTGGTCGTAGTGGATCATTTTACAAGGTTTGCGCAAGCATATCCGACCAAAAACAAATCTGGACGGACAGCAGCTGACCGCATCTTTGAAGAATTCATCCCACGCTTTGGATATCCTGGGAAGCTACATCACGACCAGGGTCGTGAGTTTGAAAACGAACTTTTCAGGACCCTACGGGAGAAATCCGGAGTTGGACACTCGCGAACAACGCCATATCACCCACAGGGGAATCCGGCAGAACGGTTCAATAGAACCCTCTTGCAGATGCTCAGGACACTTACTGATAAAGAAAAAGAGCGGTGGAAAGATCATCTCCAAGGAACCGTGCATGCTTATAACTGTACACGACACGAGTCAACAGGATACTCCCCCTATTTTCTGCTGTACGGACACCATCCTCGTCTCCCTGTAGACTTATTGTTTGGTCTAATGGCTGAGAAAACCACAGTATCACACAAAAGTTATGCAGAAAAATGGGCTGAGAGAATGACTGAGGCGTACAGGATAGCCAGTGAGAACAGTAAGCTGTCAAGTGCACGAGGCAAGTCTTATTACGACAAGAGACTTAAGGGTGTGGTTTTGCATCCCGGGGACAGAGTACTTGTTAGGAATCTCAGTGAGCGAGGGGGCCCGGGGAAACTCAGGTCATACTGGGAAAGGAACATCTATGTAGTCAAAGAACAGGTAGCAGACAACCCTGTGTATGTAGTCTACCCTGAGACAGGAGAAAACCGTAAGACCAGAGTCCTACACCGTAACTTACTGCTATTAGTTAATGACCTTCCTGTTGAAGCCCGCCACAAAGGTTAGAACAAGTACCAAAGAGACAAACCATACGGAGGCATAACCATTGCAGGGACAAAACTTTGGGGAAACGCCCAAGTGACACAAGTGATTCAGAGTCAGAAGAAAGCACTACTAGGTATTGGTTAAGGGTTCCTGTGGAGGAAAGAGATCAGGAAAGACAGAACACTTACCATTATTTACCTACTATGATCCAGAGGGATCCAGTGCCCGCAGAAACAAACAGGCCTCAACCAGCAGCTGTTAGGTCAGAAAGACAACTTACCGTACCTGTGTGGAGAGAGAGACCTGGTAACCTTCCAGTCAGGAAGCACCAAAATCCCAGAGATAGCCAGTCTGTGACACAGTCACTACCTTATTCAGGACCAGCTGAGATAGACAGTGGAGGAGATGATGAGTCTGTAGCCGTTGGAGATGCAGAGAGAGGTTTGGATGATGTTGAAGCAGACACATCCACTCAAGTTAGAAGGTCGGCAAGAGAGAGAAGGCCAAGGCAGATGTTCACATATCAGACACTAGGCAAACCGTCACTGCAACCGCGTCCCACTGTCAACACAGTCACTACATTCACCTCACCTTACATACCTGCATGGCCAACGCCTTATCAGTTACCACAACTAACAGGTGTTGCACCTTACATCACATATCCTTACATGCCCCACACACACACCACACCATGGTGGTGTTAAATGATTAAATGCGATGTTGAGCTATTTCTAGAACATAGAGTTTTCAAATGTCAGAAGCCATTTCTATTTTTGTCAGGGAGCGTGTGACGCCCAGCAATGTGTGGTCACATAATGTATTTTATTTTGGATGTTTTGCATAGTAAGTATATGATGTATATTGTTTTATGAGAGCCTCAGTTTTACGTTTGGTGTAAATTTATTTTGTAAGTTTTATACCAAAGTTCACCACAAGGGGGCCGCGCCTCCCAGTGAGACGGCATATTGTGATTCTAGCCTCTCGTCTTCAGTCTGGCAGAAGCGAGAGAAGGAAACACACTACATGTTGCCGGTCTCATCATTTTCCTGTTCTTTTCAGGTTAGTTGCAGATAAAAACACACATTTGTGGCCGAAATAAGGTCAACACTTGATAGAAATGCTTTTCCGTGTTTGAAACTGGGGAAAGAGTGTAATTATGAGTTGTTTAGAGAAACACAAAGTAACGTGGTCGGAATGCTAACGCTAAAGCCAGTAAGCTAGCTGCACTCCCTGAACGTGTCACAGTGGGTATATTGTCCCGTTTTGAGGCTCCTATGTTATTTCAAGTAATGTTAAATGTTGTTCAAGCGAGTGTGTATTTGAAAGATTATGAAGATGTATTGAGTTAACTGTTATCTGTGTAATATCTCACGCCAGCTGTATCATTTTGTTAACATAATTAACAGCATTCTGCTAATCTGTTAGCGCCCAGCTTGCGAGGTAGGAATCATAGTGGCAACAAGTAACGTTGTAGTTATTTAGCTTAGTACAGCTATCAAATCTGTAAGCAGGAGACAAGAGAAAAACTGAGTTTGAGTTATGTGGTGATGATACTAACTTAAAGATGTTCTGTTGAGAAGAATTGTGAAATTGAGAATACATTGAGAAGACATGTTTATGTGAAAAATAAAGTCTGGCAGAAGCGAGAGAAGGAAACACACTACATGTTGCCGGTCTCATCATTTTCCTGTTCTTTTCAGAACAACATTTTAATCTGACCACAGGCCTCACGCCCGGGGCCTGTTACATATACACACACATTTAATAGCCTCAACCGGGAAGCTGATGCTAGTTTAGCTAACAGCAATTTCAGCAAACCGCTAGCTGACAGCTTGATTCAGTCTAAAACATTTCTCAAACTAAACACTGGGAAAACAGGCTACAGCTAAATGAAGACTTTACAGTAGTAATAAAGACAAGTATTGAGTGATTGTATTTTAAATGAGCACAATTAAAGTAGAATTGACGTAACAGCTGTTATATATTTTAATGATTATTTTCAGTTTTGATGGTCTTTTACATGTTGTCTTGGATAGTGGTTATCCTAATTAGGTGTTAGCTAAACTAACGTTAACTTTCTGGTGGAGGCTAACGGCAGACCGCCGCTGTGGAACACTTTTTTAACTGGCCGTAGGGACAGATCGTGCAGTGGCGTAAGTTCTTGTACATCAGGATTATCATGCGTATGCACGAACATCTTGCGCATGCGCAGGACGGATCGTGCAGGCAGAACGGAAAGTGTACCGCCACTCCTCACCTGTTGCTTACGCCATACGGCTAAACAAATCCGGGTGGAACTGGCACTTGTGAACTTTGGTTCCTTATTAGGTGCATCAGTCTACATACCGTGTATTCTGTATACCGGACCTTGACCTTGACGGCTCGGCATGAATACGCCATTACATTGTTCTAATCTACTACCCAATATGACCAATCTGATCAGTCATTATCTGAAAAAACACCAATATTGTGTAGTCAGACTAGGCAATATATCAATATCTTAATATGATATACAGATATCGCCTTGGATTTTGGATATCGTAATATATAAGTGTTGTCTTTTCCTGGATTTACAGGCTGCATTAAAATTAATGCCATTTTCTAAACTTCCCAGACTTCCTAGCTGTTTGATTTTATTCCTTTACCCTTAGCTAGTCATCGTATCCACATTAGTGGTGATTATTTGTCAATACTTTCATTGTGTTAATTTTTTGTAAAATCACCATTAGTCAACCCTACAATATCATGGTAATATGACATTGATGCATTTGGTCAAAAATCTGGTGACATTTGATTTTCTCCATCGCTCAGTTCTAGTTGTTATGTCTTTAGTATTGTATATATCAATAGTTTAGTTCCGAAAATAGCACGCAGGCCAAATTAAAATAGCCTAATGCAATAAACAATATTGGGCCTGTAGTTCCGGATATAAAATTAAGCCGCCTAGTGTGGCTTTTAAAACAGTCCTTTTTTAAATAACTTTATGAATATGTTTTAAATAATAGCCTATTGTTTTTAATTGTTTGTCTCAGAAGCCTACACTTTTGTTGCTGTGGTTTTGGGATCACAGCCTTATCAGAACATGTAATGTTGATCAGTTTTGCATTTTTTACTCTTACTATATAACAAATGTCATATTTTCTTACACATTTTATGCAACTTCTGAAGCAGTTGTCATGGCACCGCCAAGGAAGAGGGCGTTACCCAAAGCTCTCCCAGAGGGCTTCATACTGACCGACAGTGAGAAGAAGAAATGGAGGCTGGGGAAAATGATTGGTCAAGGTGGATGTGGACTGATCTATCTTGGTAATGGGAACACTGTGTCTGATGACACACCTAAACACACGAGCACGCACACCATGTACAATCACACTGTCATAAGCATGTGCATGCATGCAGACTAGTAGAACAACTCCCTCTCTTTCTCTGTTAGATACACACATTGGGCCTCATTCACATCTGTCCTTGAGAAGAAATGTCTTCCTAAAACCCCCTTCAGGCAGATTCTGACAACCACCAATTTCTTATTTGGGATTTGTTCTTAGGTAAGAACAGAATCTACACACACTAAAGAGCCCACTTATGCACATTTCAGTGCTGACGTGTATGCACCAAATAATAAGGCCTAGTTATTGCCTTTTCTTCAATTCAACAATATTATTTATTATGTAAATATTTATACATTATATTTATTTATATATTTAAATGCCGTAGAGTTTTTCTATTGATATATTTTTATGCTCGATTAATTTTATGTTTTTAGAGTACAAACAGTTTTATTAAAATTCTGGTTACGTTACGTGGTAAATATTTCTTCTGTCGGCCTAAAAATCCACACTGATTTTATATCATACGGCCGTGAAGTTGGCAGGAAAAAAGAAGGAATATTTCCTTCTTTATAGAGCTGTGGAGATTGAATTATTACTTTATGTTATCACTATTATTATTACTACAACTTCCACTCTCCTAGACAGTATTGAAAAGATCTTAAAAAGTCTGAAATTTAAAGCGGAAAATCCTGGGGCTACCCTGCGTGGACTTTTTCTACGACAAATTTAGGAGAAAATGCAGGAATCTATTGGTGAATGAGGCCCACTGATTCTGGGAGACACCATCTGTCTGTGTCTGTACTGGGATTGATCTGTTTTTCTCTTGGTTGTGAAAGCAGTTTGAACAGATTAGACTGCTACAAGAATTTCAACTTGACATGTATTTCATAACAGTTCCCCACCCCGCTAATCTATACAGGCCTTTCCAATCAGCAACGACTCCCATATTGACAAACCAATTAATGCTTAATACAGCGTTTTAAATATATTTAAAAAATCCAAAGGGCTGACGTAGTCAAAGAGTTGAGACTTGACCTAATGTATCACAACTTTGTAGACAGCGTTTTGTCTGATTGCTCCTTTGTGTCTCCTGTTGTCCCGAAGCCTCCCATTATGTGGACAGACCTGTAGCAGCAGACACGGACTTTGTCATAAAAGTGGTGAGTACATTTAGGCTTACATCTTAAAGGGGCGCGATAATACTGCTTGGAAGTATATATTGCTCTGTCTGTACTTTGTGCGGGAAGCAGAAATCAGCTATTACCATGGTTACGGATCATAATGTTATGTAATGATAATGATAATTGTTTACAGCAGAGTGACGTTTCCCCTTTTTATATGTTTACCCTTCAACAATCATCACAGGATTTATTTTGAAGTCAGTGTAACAAAGAGTGTTAGAAAATTGCAACAAATGAAGACCAAAAAACAACTTTGGACAACATAGCAAAATGGAATTTTTAAATCAGTGTGATGGATCCTCCAATTTGGGAAGTAGAGTATCCTACAGTGCACAGATGCATTACGCAGGCACTTTTTGCTGAATTGTAATATTACTTCCAATTAACTGGTTTGGAAAATCCTTCAGTATGTGAACCCTTCATGCGCATTGGCAAACTCTGGCTGTGTGAATATGTGAGGGTGCAGAGACACGTTTCTTAAGGCCTTGCACTTTGTGGAAAAAACTCTTATTTGGGATTACAAATAGATTTTGCTTTTTTTTTTTAATTTATTTTTTAATCTGAATATTGTAACTTCTATTATCACGTTAAATAAAGTTTCTGACATTGGTTGAACAATATTCCAGCATTTATCTCATGAAAAAACAGTAAATATAATAACGAAAAGAGGACTCAAAAATGTAAAAACTTTAGTGCGTAACCTTTTGATATTAATTAACGTCTGTTACATTCAAGCCGTCGCCAAGTGTGTTGCTACAAAGCTAATTAAGACCCCACACGAGCCTCTCTGTATGTCTCAGTATGACTATGTTCAGAAGAATGTGTCGTCTGGTGACTTTCCCCCGCAGAAACTCCAGTGAAGATAACTACCTCTTCTGAAGAGGCCATCGTGTTTTTTTAATTCTCCGTGTCCTCCTTGGCTACTAGCAACTGCAGGGAGGAAGGGCGGGGGGTGGTGCGCAATCAAGGACGGCTTGTGTCATGTCAACGCGCCAACAGTTTTGTCGTCATTTCATAGAATTCCTCATTAAAATCTAATGTTACCACAAACATTAAACAAAATAGTTCACATTTGATTAAATCGCGTTCTTTCAAATCGTGATTTTGATTTGAAAACGATTAATCATTCGGCTCTACTTTGGACTGTGTTCAGATTCAAACTAGCAAATTGTCATCCCTTGACTTATGCTACATCTTTTTGTGCAAATGATACAGTTGCAGTATCCCTTTCTCTTCTCTTTGTGTTGGTATAACTCCGCCGCAATTAGAAGGGTTACATATCCCCGGCCAAGGATAAGACAGCGTTTCATGCAACGACAAAGAAAACAATAGGCCACCTTTGGTCACCGATTGTTAACTGATCATTAACCGTTAATCGAGGCTGGGACATTTTAGCGTTCCGCGCAAGGAACCATAGCATCTTAAACCCGAAAGCCAGCGGAGCTGCGTTGTGTCTCACAACAAACACCGTACAGTGGCATGCTAAACATGCAGCAACCTTTTGTTGCAGCACATCTGCGGGTAGAAGCTTGGCTTAATGAAACACCCCACTCCCAACACCAAGCAACCAAAAGAGTAGGTAGAAAAAAACACATGCACGGTGCAAATGAGCATTATGTGGAGCTGGCGATTATTCTACTTCATACTCTCCGCACAAACCATATGTCCTATGCAAACGTTGGTGGTTGCTGGTGTTCTTCCCCCCCTGTTTTAGAAAAAGGAAATAATGTGAGAAACAGGTGAACTAGCTTCTATTTGCACCTGCCAAATTCCACACTAACCCGTGGGCATAACTTTAGGTTACTTGCGTAACCCCGGTTCTCAGAGTAGCATGAGTGAGATGTCTCACTATGGGATACGCCTCCCTGCGTATTCCTCAGAAGCATTTATCTCATTACGCCAATCCTGATTGGCTGGTGATCGAGTGTCCGCGTCACGTGGGTCCATCCCCCTTAAATAGCTTACGCTACGACGCGGACACCATTCCAAATAAGCACCTCTTCTCGCTTCGCCCCAGCAAGAAGGGTTGTCTGGTGAGACATCTCACTCATGCTACTCTGAGAACCGGGGTTACGCAAGTAACCTAAAGTTCTCATTCATAGCATTCGTTTCGATGTCTCACTATGGGATATGGAGACTCCCGTATTGCCAGACAAGCTTATCTCAGAAACCACCGGCACTCAGGTAGCAATGCTCCGCTCCAGCGATGGCTCAGTGCCCAGTACTGCACGTGCCACGCTCGGCGCAGAGACGTCCAGTCTATAAAACCGAACAAAAGTGAGAGGTGAAGACCAGCATGCTGCTGCACAAATGTCCTGGATTGAAACGCCTCTAAATAAGGCCCAGGAGGCAGCAAGGCCGCGAGTTGAGTGAGCACGCAGGCCCTGTGGGGCCAGCACACCCTGACACGTGTAAGCCAGAGCAATGGATTCCACAACCCAATGAGACAGCCGTTGCTTTGTCACAGGCTTTCCCCTGTGGGGGCTAGCCCAGGACACAAAGAGCTGGTCACTCCGTCGAAAACCTGCAGTCCTGTCCATGTAAAAGTGCAGAGCACGAACTGGACACAGCGCGTGCAACCGCCGTTCCTCTGAGGAAGAGAAAGGCGGGGAACAGAGCGCCAAAAGGTCAATGGGAGAGCATGAGCCAACCACCTTGGCACAAAGGCAGGATTAGGTTTCAATAACACCCTGACACGCCCCGGGGCAAACTGAGTGCATGACGGATGCACAGAAAGCGCATGAATGTCGCCAACCCGTTTTGCAGACGCCAAGGCCAGCAGCAGCACTGTCTTCAAAGACAGATGCTTCAGGTCAACCTCCCCCAGTGGTTCAAAAGGGGGGCTAGCAAGCCCATCCAACACCACCGCCAGGTCCCATGTGGGAGTCAACGGCTTGGAAACAGGGAGCAGCCGTCGTGCACCTTCATAAAACGGCAAACCAAAGGATGTTGGCCAGCTGTTTTACCATCAAACCCCACATGACAAGCTGCAATGGCAGCCAGGTACACCTTTATGGTGGAGAAGGCTTTATGTTTGTCAATCAAGTCCTGCAAGAATGACAAAATTGCGCCAACAGGGCACTGAAAAGAGACATGTCCCTCCCTGAGACACCACTCCTCAAACACCCTCCACTTACAGTCATACAGTGATCTGGTGGAGGAAGCCCTGGCACTCTGAATAGTGTTAATCACGCTCTGTGGGAGCCCGACTGTGTTTAAATTGCACCACTCACGGGCCAAGCCCATAGCGCCAGACGCTCTGGGTGCGGGTGAAAGATTGTCCCCCCCGCCTGGGACAGCATGTCCCTGCGTAGTGGGAGTTGCCACGGCTGTCCGCAAAGGAGCAGATAAATCTCCGCCAGCCAGTGCATCGCTGGCCAGTGTGGAGCTATAAGAATCATCCTGCACTGGTGCTCTCTCACCCTGGATAGAGTTGGGGGTATCAGAGCCAGAGGAGGGAAAGCGTACAGGAGAGCTGACGGCCACGCGTGCGCGAGCGCGTCCACGCCGAGAGGCGCGTCTGGATCGCGTATTGAGAAAAACAGCGGACACTGCGCATTGTCTTTCGATGCAAACAGGTCCACTTCGGCCCGGCCATAGCGCGTCCACACCTGCCCCACAATGGCTGGGTGCAGAGTCCAGTTGCCGTACAGCGGCGCGCCCCTGGACAGCAAATCTGCACCGTGGTTCAGAGCCCCGGGGACATGTGTCGCTCTCAGAGACAGCAGGTGCCTGCTGCTCCACAGTATCAGTCTGCGTGCCAGCGTGTGTAACTGACGGGAACGCAAGCCCCCCTGACGGTTTATATAGGCTACCGTTGTCGTGTTGTCCGTTCTCACCAGAACATGGTGTCCGTTGAGAAGCGGCAGGAAACGCCTCAGGGCGAGAAACACCGCCAGGAGCTCGAGGTAATTTATGTGACAGCGCCGGAGACTCTCGCTCCAAACGCCTCTCACAAAACGGCCCTCCTGTGTTCCCCCCCAGCCCGAAAGGCTCGCGTCCGTGGTGACCACCTTCCGAGCCAGGACGGTGCCCAAGGCTACTCCCTGCGCCAAGAAAGCCGGATGCCTCCAGCGGCGCAGCGCCATTCCGCACTCCACAGTAACCGTTACCCTCCGTGCGCCATGACGCACAGGATCCAGCCTGAGGGAGGTAACCCAACGCTGGAAATCCCTCATAAACAGGCGGCCCAGTGGGATCACCAGAATAGCCGCCGCCATAAGCCCCAGTAACCTCAGACATATCCTGAAAGCAACGGACCCGCGTAGTCGAAAATGCGCGAGACAAGCCCTGATAACCCTCACTCTCTCCGCCGACAGGCGGGCTGTGAAGGACACCGAGTCCAGAGATAGCCCCAGAAATATTATATTTTGCACTGGGGAAAGCACACTCTTCTCTGTGTTTATTATAAAACCCAGATTGGTCAGATGGTGGATGAGGATGCGCGTTTGCGTCACAGACTCCTGCTCTGACTGTGCCAAAAGGAGCCAATCGTCCAGATATGTAGCCAGACGGAGACCCTGCCGCCTTAACGGGGCTACAGCTGCTTCGGTACACCTCACGAACACCCTCGGGCTCAGAGACAGACCGAAGGGAAGCACTCTGTACTCGTAACAGACACCCCGAAAAGCGAACCTCAGATATTTCCTGTGCGGAGGATAGATCGCAATATGGAAATACGCGTCTTTCAGATCGACAGATGTGAACCAGTCGCCCTGGCGCACCAGACGAAGCAGAGACGCATGAGTGAGCATCCTGAATTTGTATTTTCGGAGGTATTTGTTCAGAGCCCGCAGGTCCAGGATAGGGCGAATTCCGTTCCCTCCCCGTTTCGGGACCAGAAAATACCTGGAGTAAAAGCCGCTCCGACTCAGCTCGGGGGGCACTACACATATCGCTCTCCTTTCTAACAGCGAGATAATTTCCTCCTGTAGAACGCGAGCTGACTCCCCCCCGGCCTGTGTACAGAGTATGCCCGAGAAGCGAGGGGGGGTAACAGCAAATTGAAGCCTGTAGCCCCGAGATATTGTTCTCAGTACCCAGGCTGAATTTGTGATAGCTGTCCATCTCTCTCTCTGATAAGAGAGAGGAGTGGCAGCCCCCAACGTGTCCCTTACACTCTGTGCCCTCATTAACTGAGCTATGAGGCCATCTAGTGGCGGGACTCGGGAACGACCCGTGGTCGGCAATGCGCATGCGCGAAGTGTTAGTGCACTGACGGGGTCGTTGGCATCCCGCGTCTCGAGAGGAGCCGTGGCTCCTCTCTGGAGCGGTGAAGCCACTGAGCCGCTTATTGCTTTTTTGTTCATTTTTTCGAACTGCGCCCTCGACATTATGTCTGGATGCGACAGTGAAACATGCTTTAATTCTGTTGAACAGAGTGAGTGTGTGCTTAGGTGACTTGGGTGGGGGGCAGGGCCTGCCATCGCCGCAACAAAGTCTCCGCTTCCCTTGGAGGGGACGCGCCCGTCTGGCAGCGCGCGCCACAACGGGGAGCGTGGGGGCATCACACTTACGAACAGAAAACGTGGGGCTGGTGAACGGGGAACTTCCAGCCCCGACGCAGGTGGAGAGAGCTCGGTTGTCAAACCGCCCTCTTCTTCTTTTTTACCTGCTGAAAAGCTGCCTGGGCTGGCTGTCCCGGGGGGGCAGTCGTCTGCGCAGGAGCTTTTCTGGGCCAGCTCCCTCTCGCCTTCTGCTGGGGTGGGGCAGCTGGGGCGGGCTGGGGATCTGGCCGCTTGGGGACTTTGAACTGAGCAGACCGCGAGACAGCTTGAGAGAAAGACTGGCGCGTGGCTGGAGGCGGGGGGGGGCTCGGCTTTCCGAGGGAGGCAAAGTTGAAGAGCTTCGTCCTCCTTCTTCTTCGCCTCACACCTCTGCTGCATTGAGGCCAGAGCGGTGCCGAAGACCCCGTCAGGGACGACGGGCATGTCCAAAATGTCCTCTTTTTCCCTGTCAGACAGGTTCGTCAGGTTGAGCCATCTAGCCCTTTCCTGTAGAACCATTAGCCCCATAGATTTACCTGTGGCCTGGACTGCACAGCGCTGCACGCGGAGGCAGATGTCCGTGATCACAGTTATCTCTTCCCACACAGCAGGCTCTGGTTTGGTGACCATGTCCTCACACAGCTCCGCTTGGTACGCTGTGAGCATGGAGGAGACATTCAGAGCTCTTACCGCTAAAGCTGCCGCTTTATACGCCCTCTCGTTCAAGGCAGACTGGAAACGGTCCGCCTTCGACGGCAGTGTGGGGGTCCGTGAGGTTGCCGCAGTCACCCGCGGGTGGAGGTGGGCTGCAACCAACGGCTCCATCGGGGGCATGCGGGACATTCCAAGCTTCTCCATGCCCTCAAACTCCAGGGAGGAAGCTCCCTGAATCGGGGTCTTACCGCTGAAAGGGAGGTGTTTCCACGAAGAGGATACCTCTTCCAGCAGTTCAGGAAAAACTGGAAGTAGCTGTTTTGCCGACCTCTTGGTCAGGGGCAATTTCTTCCCTCATAGCGTGATCTGGTGGGCTCCACCATGACCGCGGGCCAAGGGATGTTCAGCCTGGACGCAGCGCGTTTACACACGTCCTGCATGTCCATACTGGGAGCGGGGGAAGCTGGTACACTTCCGTCCTCGTCTCCGAAGGCAGACACAGCATCAGGCTTGACAGCCTGGGCGGAGGGGATGAACATTTCAAACTCGTCCTCGTCATCCTCTGATATGAGGAGCTCCGAGGAGTCCTCGTCCTCGTAGTCCAGCTCGAGTACGTCCTCCGCGAGCGGGGCCGCCGGGCCCAGCTCCAGCTGTGAGCCCCAGCTGGGACCGGCGCACGGTACGGCATCCGCACCAGACACCTCATTGCCGGCCGGCAAATTGGTGTTGGGCAGGTATGGGTCCTTCCCCGACAAGCTAGCTTGGCGCGCTAGCCGTCGGCGAAGGCTCTTCATGGTAAAGCAGGCACAATGCCTGCACGAACCAGGGGCTTCAACGGCCAGGCGGGCGTGTTCCAGCCCGAGGCAACAAGAGCAGACCTGGTGTGTGTCCCTGCTCGAAATTTTGTTACCACAACGGCAAAGTCGAGCCCTGAGTCTTCGTGTCCTCTGGTGTGAGGGACGTCAGAAGACATCTTCGTTAGCAGGAGTGCTAAACGCGAAGATACTGAGCAGTAGCTGGTGTGCTAACGCGCAGAAATAGCCTTACCGTGAAACGGCTAGGCGGATAACGCTCCAGTCTGTGGTGAGACCGAAGAGTCGTGTCGAAGGCAGCTAGCGCCCGGCGACGGAGAAGTTAGCTAGGATGGCTCCGGTCTGTGGACAGTTTAGCTAGCTAGCCTGCACGACTGAGATATGCTTCGAAGCGAGAAGAGGTTTTAGAATGGTGTCCGCGTCGTAGCGTAAGCTATTTAAGGGGGATGGACCCACGTGACGCGGACACTCGATCACCAGCCAATCAGGATTGGCGTAATGAGATAAATGCTTCTGAGGAATACGCAGGGAGGCGTATCCCATAGTGAGACATCGAAACGAATGCTATGAATGAGAACTATAAATATATCTTACCTTTTCTGTTTTGTAAAGGGAAAGTTGCGTTCAAAGGCACATCTAAGCTGCTAATTTTCACTCCAGTGGCTCTGTGTCACTTTTGGAATAATTCCTGACAGTCTACAGGGATTTTCCATTCTGGGAGGCTTCAGTCTGCCTACATGGTAAATGGTGTCAATCATCCAAATTGGCCAATGGTTTTCCCCCAGATACCACTTTGAAAATGACTGTAATAAAACGCCTAATGGAAGGCAACATTATCCGCACTCCTGTCACATGAATAGGCATACAACCAGCCTGCTAGATTAACTTATATATGCATGATTATTGTGCTCCAGTCACGAAATACCACCTATAAATACAATGTATTAAGTCAAATGTTATGATCACATCTGAATTGTGTTTAGGGATTAGGGAAACTCGTTGAAGGTAGAGGGGAAAATCGAGGGAATGAAAAAGGAGGGATTCTCCTTTCACTCAATTGAATCTAAATAGAACTGTCCTTTGTTGGGATGCCATGTTTCATGCAGGTATTAAGCGACAACAGGGATACAGCTCTGAATAGGAAATTAATGCAAAACATATTAGTTGAGACAAAGTCTGGATCAGCAACAAAACATTTCCAGTTTTGCCCTGCATTCGGCGCTGCCAGATGTTCTGCCAAATGTCCCTCTCCTTTCCCGCTCTCAAACTCTGTTCGCTTCGGGAAACGACAACAAACTTCGAGCTAGCGAGCTACACGCTGAAAACGACGTTTCAGTGAAAACTTGGATCGTGGAACAAGGCAGGCCTGCTGCTTCGTTCTTTCGGGGAATGATTGTAAATATTTACAAAGAATACGTTTATTTTCTTATTGAGACGTTTGGGGACCTATTGGTGGGGATTGCTATGGACAAAATACACACGCTGACCGCTTTTGTGTGCAACTAAGATTTTATTTTTGTTTTATTTGCTGGGGTGCCAGCCAGGAAATATTCTGGCAAAAGTTTGTAGCCAACACACTCAAATGTCAACCAACACAAAGGATGTACGCCTTGTTACGTTTGGATTAAAGTAGGCACGTAGCATAAAGACCATAAACACACAACTTTGGTTTTCTTATAGTTAGGCAGATTATTAACATACAATTTAATAATGTTGAGAACCTTAAAACAATAACAAGACTCAATAACATTTAGTCCAGAAAAACACAAAGTCAAAATATAATCCCTAAACAAAATGTATACAATTCTCAAAACACAGTCAATGGTTTGTTTTCGGCCGACTCAGGCACGAGCTGTCGGCAGCCTGGTTCAGTTCAACAGGCAAGCCATGCAGCGACATGCAACAGTCAAAACAGTCAGTCAGCTGATCGGTACCACGTTAATAGTTTTTCCCGTGACTCACCGCGTCTCACGTTCCCTACAACTTCTCTAACGTCTCTCACAACCCAAATGTGTGATGCACACTAGGGCTTAGTGCTTTGTGCTTCTTCGACCAGTGATAATCAGAAGTGTTAATAACGTGCGCTTTAATGTGCAGGAGTACCAGGAGAATGGCCCCCTGTTCTCGGAGCTCAAGTTCTACCAGAGGGCAGCCAAACCAGAGAGCAGTGAGTAGCAGCGTCTGTCCAGCATCCCGGCAGCTCACTGGCGCAGGAGTGTGTTTGACTGATGAAGTGGCCGCAGACGCAGAGGCTTTGCTGCCTGCAGCACAGTAATTAATAATAAGCCAAAGCAAACATGCACCTCAGTGGCAGTTAGCCCCCCTCTCCGCGCTTGTCTGAGCTCTCCAACGCCAATCGTTTGGAGAGGTGCGAGAGAGAGAGGAAGCCACTCACACGTAATGATGCCCGAGCCTCCGCTGAGCCCCTGACCACCTGCCAGTCTGGTTGAGAGCCAGTAAGGCCAGCCGCCATCGAGCCCTGAGCCAGGTCCACCGCTTGTGTGTGTGTGTGTGTGTGTGTGTGTGTGTGTGTGTGTGTGTGTGTGTGTGTGTGTGTGTGTGTGTGTGTGTGTGTGTGTGTGTGTGTGGTGTGTGTGTGTGTGTGTGTGTGTGTGTCCTCAATACTGTAAGATTGATATCAGCATGCATGCATTATTACACTTACAAGGACAAATTGGAATTCTGCACAAAACATGCAACTATTTTTCATAGAGTTTAGGGGCTTTGGTTCAGATTTGTTGGACTGGGGGCTGGGTCAAGGTTAGGGAATGATTAGGCTCTGAGATCTCTGACTCTATTTCTGTTTCCGATAGGGTTGCGACACACAAACACACAGACACGCACACACACACAAACACACAAACACACACACACGCACGCACACAGAGGTGCAGATGGAGTAAACCCAAGCAAACTACGTCGGCTCTGCAGTTTTGTTGAAGTCACAGTGACTCACGGCAAAGCCGATATAGTGGTTTTAAGTGTGGTTATAGTTTTTCAAAACTTCACGCAGACACCATTCAATGTGATATGATATTAATGTCGAGGTGAAAGCGGTCGCGGCGCTGTTGACGTTAACCAGGCACAACAGTGGTTTCTATGCCCTGGGGACTGACTGACAGGCTGAGGTTGGAAGACAAGGAAACTTTATTTCAATAGCACCTTTCAGCAATAAGGCAATTCAAAGTGCTTTGCATAGTGTCTTCATTGGTCCAATGGGCTCCTAGTAACCAAGTGCCTGCAGCTCTCAGGGCTGCGTCCACTTTCTAAAAAAAACATCATGTACAAAAGGTTTCTAAACTTATAACTTTATGAAAGGTTAACAAATAATTCACTAAAGCTTCGTAGATCAGTTATGATCAATTCATCTTTTGAGTAATTCCAGATGTCGTTCAGCCAATGTCTGGCGCAGGTCACAGCTGGTGGGGTCGGTTCGACGGCAGATTTGCATGAAACTTTATTAAAATGTATAACTACAGATGGCATACTATCTTCTGTTGTTGGCTTTTTAGAAATTGAGTTACTCCTGACTTATGACTTATAACTGTCTTATGGCTGTGTAGAGGCTCCACGCAGAGCTGTCTAAGTGGCCTGGTGGTTATACTTGTGCGTTGAGCCAGTGTGTGTGTGTGTGTGTGTGTGTGTGTGGGGGGGGGGGGGGGGGGGATTATCTGCAGAGGGAGTAGTGACTCTAGAGTCCTAGTGAGAGAAACAAAAGTGTCTCCCTGTTCTTCTTTCTGCAGCAGGAGGAGATCATGTGGTTCATGGAGAAGGAGAACCAGGAGATGAGTGGGGGGGGGAATGCAACGCCAAGCCACAGTCGTGAGACGTAAGTCGCCGCGACAGTTACATTTACATTACAGTTACATTACATTGTAGTTACATTTTTCGAAAGGTGCATGTCAGGCTACGGCGTAGGGTCCGGCGTAGACTCAGAGGGGTCTGGGGGGTCTCTGGCGTACAGGAGAACACATAATGTGAAAGGACACAACTTTTTTTAAATTATTATTTTATTAGGGCTTTTCCCCTTTATTACAGTTGATAGGCATAAAAAGGGGAGAGAGAGAGAGATATGGGGGAGGACATGCAGCATAGGGCTGTAGGTCGGATTCAAACCCGGCTGCTGCAGGACCCCAACACGGGGCGCACGCTCTTACTGGGTGAGCCCCGAAAGGACACCAGCTCCAGTGTTGGGTGGTGTGTGTGTGAAGGTCTGAAGGAACAGATGGCTCAGTAGAGCTGGGACTCTGTCAGTCTGGCTGCAGAGCTGAAAACCTCGTTCTTATTTGCTTCTATTAGTGAGGAGTAATAGTTTGATCTCTTATTAATTATTAATTAATAGTAATAGTCTGATCTGGCATTTCTGAGGGCCTTCCTACACATTTTCAGACTGTCTTACCAATCTAAACTTTGCTATACTATTAAATCTTCAATTTGGATGCTGCTGTAACAACAAAATTTCCCCGTTGTGGGATGAATAAAGTATAATCTAATTCAATCTGTACGTCAGCACGAGGTTGGGGGTGTGGTTCAAACAGTGAGTGGTCTTATGCACTCTGACTTAAACCAGCTGACTCTAGTAGTGAGATGAAAGCAGCACTAAGGCTGTCGTTGGCAACGTCCACATTCAATTCAATTCAATTCAATTTTATTTATAGTATCAATTCATAACAAGAGTTATCTCAAGACACTATACAGATAGACCACACTCCAGAATTTACAAGGACCCAACAGTTCTAGTAGTTTCCTCCAGAGCAAGCAACAGTGCGACAGTGGCGAGGAAAAACTTCCTTTTAGGCAGAAACCTCGGTCAGACCCAGGCTCTTGGTAGGCGGTGTCTGACGGGCCGGTTGGGGTTAGAATGAAGAGTGGCAATAACAAAAATAGAAAAAATTAGTAGTTTGTAGCAGTTCTTTGTAGTAGTTCATGGCATAGCAGGACGTAGCAGGGCACCGCAGTGTAGCAGTTGAACATGGCATCACATGGATATTAAAATCTCCTACAATAAGCACTTTGTCTGATTTATGGACTACACCTGATAAAAACTCTTGAGATTTCAAATAAAAATTCAGAATCTGGTCCTGGAGCTCGGTAAAAACCAACAAATATAAGTGGCTGTAATGTTTTCCATGATGGATGTTGAAGGTTAAGAACGAGGCTTTCAAACGAGTTCTAATTTAGTCTAGGGTTAGGATTATTAACAAGCTGAATCAAAGATGCTGCAGCCCCCACCCCCCACCCCGGCCGGGCCTCTAGGAATTAGAGTATTATTCTGACTGGGAGGAGTAACTTCTGTAATTACACTGGTCCCATTGATTACGGCCACGCACATACAGATGTCTTTTGAACATTTATTTCCAAATTTCCATCGTCAGACACCGTAAAAACTACATAGAAAATAAACACATTAAATACAATGATTCAAAATACTTTCAGTCATTTTACAGTCTCTTAAACACGTTCCCTAACTAGCGGGCCCCACAATGTTAGCGTCACAACAGTACGGAAAGGGCATTAAATAAAAGAAATTAGAACAAATATTAAACAAATATAACAAGGCTGAATACAAAAGCACAATTACCGCGCAAAATCTTAGTTTGAGCCCGTACATTTCTCTCTCACTGGATACCTTTTTACCACAATGCAAAAGGTGTGGCCTTCACTAAACTCTGGTCATTTTACCTTTAACTTCAACATAAACAATAGCATTTGTAATAAAGAACAAAATGTAAAGATATATTTTTATATAAAATATGTTAGTACAATTTCAAATCAAACATCCCTTTTTAAACTTATTATTTATGCATTAAGGTTTTAATCACCGTATGAATTCACACACAAAAAATATGGACTAACGTGTAATCTTAACAGCACTGCCCTCAGACAGGTCATCTGGACTAACATAATCTCCATGGCGCAGCCAGGTTTCAGGGAGACACAATGATCAGTTAGATATCTGATATCAGATGGTGTACTGGTCCTGGTTTAGA